>NC_056735.1:217143494-217258494 GCF_019279795.1 Protopterus annectens
TAATATCATCAATACAATTAAAATCTCTGTGGAAAAGTGGAACAGAATAATATTACCATTTGAAGATAGACTACAGTTAATAAAAATGATTTTACTACCCACGATTCTATATATTGCCTTGACAATACAGCTGTTACCAGAAAGGAATATACTCAAAGCAATAAACTCATGCCTAATAAAATTTTTATGGTTTCCCAAAACAAACAGAATAGCTTTAATACATCATATCAGACAATGGAAACAGAGAGGATTAAACTTTATTGATATAGAAACATATATAAAAGCATCAATATCTAAAACAATCTCAGATAGGATAAGTCCAAATTATGCTGCAAATTGGAAAAAGTTACAAACTGTAATATCAATAAATGAATTTGATTTACGAAAATAAAATTTCAAATAACAGATAAAAACAATTTTCCATGGCACATATTATGTATTGGTATGCAATATAACATAACTAAGCCCACTAAAACTTGTATGATTAATTATTACATTGACTAATTACAGAAAATTATTAAACTGCGGTGGTGGTGCTGCGGTAGCGTTGTTGCCTCACAGTAAGACGTTGTCCTGTTTGATTCTCAGCTAGAGTGTCTTGTGTGTGTAGACATGCGTGAATGGTTGTACCTTCAGTGAAGGTTGTCCATCAGGGGCAGCAACTCGGCATGTAAAAATCTACTGCCACTCATTAGCGGACCGGAGTTCCGCTGTGGCGACCCCTAACTGGGAAAAAGCCAAAAGACACAACATTAATGCACTTATAGATTTAAAAATCTAGTTTGATTTTTTTAACACCATTCATAGTTACAAAGAGCTATCCACATAAAACATACAGAGAAATGATTCATTACTAAGAACAGAAAGGATTTGTTTGTTGGTTTCAATGTATCAAAGAACTAAAAGTTCTGGATATGCAAACAATAGAAACAACATACAATATTCTACAACAAGATTGGCTAACTATGCAAAGCATTCTGACGTATTCTCAAGATCTATGCAGAATAAATAGTAATTCTTCATTTAAAGAAATACCCAAACTTATGAAATACCTATATGAAATCATATATAATGATTATGACATGGGAAATAGTATTTTGAAATTTTACAAGGTATTGATAAATTATAAAACAACACCCAAATCCTCATAATCGAATTAGGTAACAAAAGGACACTCATTACATCTAACTGAAGAAATTAAATCAAATATGTTATTATCAATAAAACATACATCCTTTACACAATACCGGAAAGTTTTTAATTGGAAATGCTTGTACATAGCATTCTTAACTCCAGATAGAATTATTAAAATTCATTATTCCACAAAGGGAATATGCTGGAGGTGTGAGCAAATACACAATGCAGATTGGAATCACATTTTTTTGACTGTGTTAAAATTAAGCCATTTTAGAATGGCATTTTAAAACTTTTTACAAGCTTTATTTAATGAATCATTTAACTTATCTAAAACTCTAGTATTATTAAATGTGTATGAAGGTCCTCATTTGAATGAGTCAAATATGTATCTAGTTTGGACAATACTTGCAATCTCAAGCAAGTGTATAACAAGAAGATGGAATACAAACACAATGCTGACTTTAGAAGACTTCTACAGCCTACTGAAGAACACAACATTGTTGGAAATTAAAATTAAAGAATTAAGGATTCATCCAAAGCCATTTATTAACAATCCATGAAAAATGTCTTATCATTAAGTGACACGTTACAATATCTGAACAGATACACTCTGATAACTGGATTGTTATACCTATAAAGTAATTGTATATATTGAGCTCTGTTATAGGGTTGGGCTGATGTACATAGTTATTTAAGATGTTATATACAAATACTATGGAATTTATTCAACTGTATTTAAAAATAAAAAAAAAAATTGAGGAAAAAAAACAAAGCAAAAACAACTGCTCCTGCTGACAGGAAGTAAATATCAGGTTATTCATCATGCCTAATTGTTGACAAATTAAATGTTGGAAAGTTCTGCCATAATTTAGCAGCATGAAACAGTACATTAATGTTACCCTGCCTCACAGACCTAAAGCTGTCGCTGCCACTACTGTGACACAATTATACAAAATCGAAAAAACAACTAATCACTAGTTTCAGACTGCAAATAATTTTAAAAATATTGGAGGTATAAAACAAACTGCACCCTAAACACCAACATATAAACATCTTGCTGCAATGTGGGACACTGAATGACAGATGTATTTGTCCATTTGACATACCACCTCTGTGGAATGGAGTGAAACTAGTTGCCAATTTCTAACTTCAAATAATTTCTGATTAATTTCTTAGTCAAGGAATGTCACCCAATCTGCCAGTGACCACTCCAGATTTAAGATTGAGTCTAAAATTGTTCACAAGTTTAAAAATATGCACATGTGTAATGAATACCGAGCTGGTAATAGTTATGTTGTTTAAGAAACCCGTGGCCACCATGCATCTCCTTATATTTTCCTTTTAAATCCAATCCTCCATTACTATTCATCCTGAAACTTTACATTTAATATTATTATTTTATCATCATAAAAGTGTCAGTGATTTCTTTTATACAGTATTCTATTTCCCTGTGAATAACATCCTTGTATAGGCTACTACTTTTCATCTGCTTCAGTTTCAGGCTATGAAGATCCACAAAGCTTTTCTTTCATTTTTATAAATCTGGCAGCTCCCCACAGATTCTTTCATGGTGGTATTTCTGCTGATGGTTATTTATGGATAGCACCACAAAACATTATGGTTTCACTTCTAGGTTCTAACCATGCTGCTGATTTTTAAAACTGCATTGAATTTGTCCACATTTTCAAATCTTTCTCCTTCTACTTGGTTACAGTTACATGAAGAAGATAGCTCTGGGAGTGCTGGGCAACCCCTGGGGCGCTGGCCTTCTATTTAAAACTTGCACTTTGATTATATATTACTATCTTCGATGATATGAAACAGGAAAGGTACATTTTTTCAAAACTGTCAGTATTGTTATTTAACCAATGTTTTTCTTCTGTTGTCATTTTTATGCTCTTGTCCTATCTTTTAAAAAAATGTAGTCCCTGTAAAGAGGGTCTTCGTTGCCACATAAGGGAATCTCAGCAAGCCTAGTACATACCTGTGAACCTATGCACCCATATGTACAGACAGTGAATATTATGAACAGCCAAGGCTGATGTGATATAGTGAAAAGGATAACACCAATTAGAACTGTCTATACTATAAGGACAGTGTTTATCTAATAGGTAACTAGAAGGAACCAATGAAAGAGTTTAAAATAGTATGCCATCTCTAAGGCTAAACTGAATGAAGAAGACACAAACATGAATATAAAAATCCAACCACTTAAATAATAATAATAATAATAATAATAATAATAATAATAATAATAATAATAATAATAATAATGCACCCAGTTATAAAGAAAAAAATATCTGCATTACAAAATTGTGGCTATTCCAGAATTAAGCTTTATACAAAGCATGTCAGGTTTCGTAAAATCTAAACATTTAAGAAATAATCCTCATGAGGAACTCCACCACCATTGTTTATTTTAGCTCATAAGAGAGTTTAGTTAAGGAACTTAAATAGGTTTTGACTAAGCTGTGGAAAGTACTAGGTATTAGAGACATGTGTAACCTGTTCTTATATTAAATTCCCTTACTAAGGCCAGAATCCCCATATCTAAGAGACAGGACGAGATACAGTTTTTTCAAAGGCAAATCTTGTATGTTTAAATTCATAAAGTTCTTTGATAATGTGACCTCTGTATATGACGGATGTTTATCTGTCCATGTGACTTGCTTCGGTCTTGTGATTGTTTGACATTATACCCCATTATGAAATAATGCATAAATTCAGGTATCTAAAAATAAATTAATCAATACTATTTTGGATCAACAGTTGTAAGAGGATTCCTATCCCCCCACTATCCCCTCTTACCAATGATGTTCCATTCTGTCTCTTTATAACGTAGCACTATGACATTATGGACTTCATTTCCTCTCAGCCTTCCAGCCCTTGTCTGGTTGAGCAGAATTGAAATCATACATAACAGAGGAAATCCGGAGTTGCATTCATTGTCCTGGGTTTCGCACTTGCATAGCTGTTATCCACAAAGAATGTTGCTATGCCTATTTGCAAACACACTAAGTACAGATTGTTGACACTAAGTAAATGCTAAAATTAAATTGTAAACTATAGACATGCACACTTACAACACCAATGGCTAACTCTTTCCAGAACTTAAAAACTACTTGCGTACCCTCTTAAAAGAAACTGGACAATATAAAACCAAACTAGGTGGGGGGCTATGCCCTCCACAACCCCCAATGTGGGGGGATTTGCCCCCACCCCCTTATCTATATATACTAACCCTTGGATCGCACTACAGTGGGGAAAATGACATATACCTTTCACTACCTAACAGTAGTCTATATGCTGCAACTATTATGTTGAAATTTAGCATTGTAAGGTTTCAGTCTTATGAGTTTTAGTCAAGTGAGTTTTCAGTATTTTGAAATTTCGGTATTATGGCCTCAGTCAAATGAAATTCAGGTCATATGAAGTAGACATATATATATATATATATATATATATATATATATATGCACACACACACACACACACACACACACATACATATATTTGCAGTTACTCATATTTCTTGTTGCATCTATCTTTATTAATGCAATGGTTTTGCAGTTTGTTTTTTAAACCTATTTTTGATGTGATTGAAACTAAATAAATAATTCAAAAAATAAATAATTATAGAACTCTAGTCTTGCGAAAAGACACAAGTAGTTTTGTTTTGGCCAAGACAGGTAACTCACACTGGAAAATGACAAGGCTAGGAGCAAGTGACAGCATCAGCACGGCCTGCAATGTAGATAGAAAAAGAGTGACTGCACCTTTTCAAATAAATCTGCAGACACTACAGAAACACAGGTTACATGATTTCTCATTTGCATCTCTTTATGACTTCATTTACTTACAGCTATTCTCTGCCATTGTGGGTTAAAGTAAATGGCCTCAATGTATCATGCCTTTGATGCAGAAATGAGTGGACAGCTCAGATATCCTCTGCATAATCAAATAATGAAATAAGCTGTGGCCAGGACTCAATCTTTAAAACTGACGTAACTATTTGTATCTAACCTAAAAGGATAAAAAAAATCTTTGACAACCTACGATATAGAAATTAGAGGAAAGAAAAAATATTACAAATAGTCCAAGAGTTTTAGTAAAGATAGAGAAATTAGTGAACTATGGTAATGGGTACCATAATATCAGTCATCAGGAAGGAACTTCACTTTATATAGAATTGTGTCATTTGTGGAGGCTAGTGGGAGCAGGTGCAGAGACATTCTTTGTCATAGACGTACTGTGCTTAATATGTATAGATCAACACTTTTAGCAGATGTGAATTATATCTATGCAAGCCAATATGTTGTAACATATAGTAGTACACTATTTAAAACCATGGTACCTATAACATTTGCAAAACAGGAGTTCATGCTTGTAAGTACAAGACCATTAGACTGCACAGGTAGAGACAGATGCTCAGTTAGTAAAACAAATTTATATATATATATATATGTATATATCTATATATATATATATATATATATATATATATATATATATATATATATATATATATATATATATATATATATATATATATATAAGGAATTGTTTCCTTGCAAGTTTGCAATACAGGAATACTCCACTACAAAATTTGAATTATTCTCAAGTACAGATACTAATAGGAAGAAAATTAAAAATATAAAAAAACGACCTGCTTTTGCTTCATTGCCAGTGTTAGATGACCAAAGAAAGATAAGTAAAATCATGGAATGAAATCAACAGAGGTAGAAATACTACAAAAATCATGGAATGAAATCAACAGAGGAAGAAATACTACAACAATCATGGAATGAAATCAACAGAGGTAGAAATACTGCAAAAATCATGGAAGGAAATCAACACAGGTAGAAATAATGCAAAAATCATGGAATGAAATCAACAGAGGTAGAAATACTGCAAAAATCATGGAATGAAATCAACAGAGGTAGAAATACTGCAAAAATCACGGAATGAAATCAACAGAGGTAGAAATACTGCAAAAACACGGAACCCTAAAAATGCTCCGAACTGCCTTGGGACTTTGCACATGTATATTATACTGAAGAAGAATTTAAACTGCTTTTTTCCATACAATTATTAAATGAGTCTGCTGGTGCAACAGCCTAAAACTGCAGCAATTAATCAAGTAGCTGAATTAAGATTCTGTGTGATATATGAAGATGATTCTGCACAGTACATGGAGAAAATAGACAAATGAACAGACATAACTTAACAGCAACCTGTATGCATGTTTAGTCCAGATAGAGAGATACAAATTGTGAAAATATAGAGGGCTAAAGATGTGCTAGAACTGTGTGAGCATGTCATCTCACAGGCAAAAGTCATCTTCACCATATATTCACTAACATCCAGTATCTCAGAAACCAGAACTGTTATAGAAGGATCATTAGACGTCCATGTAGAACATTAACATTAAATAGTACAGATTTAGAAGACCTCTGAAGAAGCTAGATAAGTCTGAAAGCTGAACATTTCATCAAATACTGAAACGTTGTATTCACTGAAATACATATTGAATCTGAATTAAGAACAAATTTGATGGACGGAAATGTCATACTTATTGTGAAGTTAAAGATACTTTAAACATGATCAAAGTACTGTGATGTATGCTACCTCTCTGAATATTTAAAAGGAAGAATGGATACTATTGGGGTCCATCCTTTAATGTCAGAGAGCTCACAAGAATGTTGTGCCCGGCATATGGTAGAGACAGCAAAGATCTCACACAGCCCGGCTATACATCCAAGTTTCCTGAGTAGGTACTGAGCATCCAGCAGGTATTCCAAATGTCACAACTCCTACTAATGGAAAGAAAATACACAGAATTGTTTTAGGAAAACATACTTAATATCCAAATAAGCATGATATTTTCCACCTTGACTCATTTAAAATTTGATGAATTAGTTCCTCCACTTTTACTGCAGTGCAATATGAGATGAATCTGCAACATCACTTGTTTCATCTGTTAAAATATGACTTAATAGTATAAAAAGAATTATATTTGTTTGAGAAGTGCAGCACCTCTGTGAGTTTACCCTTTTAAAGTGGATTGGGTTCATAGCCTACAACAAAGTGAAAACTGAACTGTCTTCTAAGACTTAGAAAAAGCAATACTATAAAATACATGAAAGAAATGGATTGTGACATGAAACAGAGGCACTTCTTTTTTCCTAATAGCAACTGTTAATATAGCCTGTAAGCAGTGAGAACAACAGCTTAATCTTAAATGCTAACTGCTAATGAGCCATATATATGAACAGATGGATTGAACTCCATTAGAGAGTAAAATGTGAAATCTTTCAAGTAGAAATATTTCTTTCTTGGCTCCCTTATATATCTTTCTCCTTATTAAGGATAACAGCATTTATCATTATTTCACAATAGGGACAGGAGACTTTGAACTGATGTAGAATTTTATATATACACATATATAATCTCTCTCTCTATATATATATATATATATATATATATGTATACATATATATACATATATATATATATATATACACATATATATATATATATATATATATATATATATATGTATATATATATATATATATATATACATATATATATATACACACAAACACACACACACACACACACACACACACACACACACACACACACACACACACACACACACACATATGCATACATAGAGAGAGAGAGATTTACACACATACACATATATGACTAAAATGTGAATTTGGTTATTTCTTGGATATATATAACTTTAAATTTGCATATTGTATTTGTTATCTGTCATTTCTTTAATCACTTGATAAAGACACAGTTTTAGATATAAACCCACTGAGGGTATCATCTGGTCACAAACCCATTTAATCATTGTCTTCAAATGAGCAAGGCAAGATTAATCTCAATTTTTGATTTGGTGAGTTTAAATTAAGACTTTCTTAATCCTATTCTTCTAATGACATAACTACTAATCCCTGTACAGTATTTCATATACCACTTACGTTATCTTCATAAATTTTCAGAAACTGATCATAGTTCTTTTGCACATGACAAAGGTGATTTAAGCACTTACTCATACATCACAATCATACTATGGGCTTGACTTGTTAACATCTGCACTAAATGCAGCTATTGGGCCAGTGGTGTGGCATGTTGCACATGCCAAAGTGCTATTTTGTATTCACTGAATGGCTCAACACCTGGTATAAACCCTCCAAAGAAAGGTAAATGGCAGAACATGGCAATGAAAACATACGTAGCTGAACTACATGCTAATTAACTAATCAAACATGGCAGAGCTATTCATAAAGCTATACAACAGTCATGCACAGTGTAACCATTTGCCCTGAAATGCAAAACTCTTTGGATTACAGCCCAGATTACGCTAAGAAGAAAAAAATAGTTATTGCTGCCTTTAGACCGCTGTATGTGCAACAGGCGCTGCAGTTGCTACTGCTGCTGCCACCAGACTTCTATCTAGATGAAGGTTTTTTTATACGCTGTTAAACTTAGTATGGACTGAAAGACACAGAAAATTTTACAGCAAAACCAGGTAGACATGGAAAGAGTATAGTAAATATGCAACCTCTTTCACCCTCATCTCAGGCCCAAGGTTAAGTATACAACCTGTTTGAAAAAAAAATAGTTAACTGTTCCATATGCAAGTAGTTCTATGTCCCTAGGATGACACATTTGTCCTGTGCACAGTAATGTCAGTAGTATTATATAATTGGGATGTCTGCAATATCCACGTCTGGACTTTGCACGATAATGCTCATCAAGCATTTCACTTTCCATGCACATATATGTAACTGTAACTACATTAAAAATGTGCAAAAGCCAGTGCACAATCATCATCACTGAAACAGTGTGGTGGTGGAGGAGAATACATGAGGCAAGCCTAACACCAAGGAAGTGAGTGTGAATTATTAAATTCCATCACCTGCTTGAAAGCTCTGTAGTCTACCCATTGGTGTTGCCCTCCATTTCAGAACCAAAATCAATGATTCTGTGTGAATCCTCTGCTGATGTGTCAGTGATCTCTCACAGTGGACAAGAACTTCTAATTTCAGTAAGTGGTGTTCTTCTACAAAGAAACAGGAGAAAAGGTGCTAAAAATACTAACAGCCAATCAAATAGCACCAACAAGAAACCGCAGGCACAAATCCAGGTAAAAACTTGAACTTTAATCTAAACACTAATAGCATAAATGCATTAATGGTTCACCAAGTTTTCATCAATGAATAGACTTCTTCAGATACATGAATGTGTTGAACCATTAATGCATTTATGCTTTTAGTGTTTAGACTACAGTTTGAGTTTTTACCCGGAATTGTGTCTGTGCTTCCTTGTTGGTGCTATTTGCTTGGTGGTTAACGATGTTCTTTTAGCAGCTCCCATGCCCCCACCTATAGCCATATGTTCTTGGTCAGTTTTACATATCTTGCATATCACATATATTATTATGATCCTAACCCTGTGTCAGGTTTACTGATATGGATGGACAGCGGCTACAACACTATTTACATAGATAAAAACAGGTTCTGAACCATAGGTTCATAGGTTCATACTAGGCTATCTGCCCGAGGGCATTTATAAGCCTAGCCCATAGTTTTGTGGCTTATGCCACCCCTTTAGTTTGGAGAAACTATGCCCATTATTTTGCTGTGCCTCTGTCGAGCAGTGACACTGAGGTAACCCCTGGGGTGTATCTGCGATCTCCCATCCATTGGTCAAGATTCCTCTTGAACAAGGCCAGCGAGCTGCTCTGCCTCACATAAACCGGGATTTTGTTCCACAGCATAGCCAGTCTTTCGCTGACGAATCTATCCCTCCCCCCCGTCCTATTAATAACCGTGTCGAGGTTTAAGTCTCTTGTGGCTCTGAGGGATCTAGATTTTTGAGATGAAGCATGTTCATCAAATCTGGGTTTGACATGGCCTTGTATGTCAGGCATAGGTCACCTCTGAGCAAGCGGTAAGCAACTGAATATAACTGGAGTTCTTTCAGTCGGGCAGCATAAGACAGATTTTTGAGACCCTTTATCCTTTTGGTGAGGAACTTTTGTGGCCCCTCCAGCTGCTGCAAGTGTCGGGTCAGATACATTCTGAATGGGGCATTGTACTCGATCATTGGTCTGATGAGTGATGAGTATAGGGAGACTATGACTTCCTTGATCTAGATGTGAATCCCTTCATGATAAGGTGGGCAATGTAGAAGGTCTTCCTAACTACTTTAGCAATATGAGTGTCGAATGAAAGGCTACTGTCAACCTGGGTTCCCAGGTCCCTAATAACTTCTTCTGTGTTCAGGGATTGCCACCTATATGGTAGCTAGGGGTAACCTTATTTTTATGACTATGCATTTCTTGGCATTTAACTTTAGGCCATGGCTCTGGCACCAGTTATCCGTTTCTGTGAGACCCTTCTGAAGGATATCTGTGTTGGATGTGTTAGTTTGCAGTCATCTGCAAACTTTGTCAGCCATAACCCTCCTGTGTTTGCTTGTACTTCAGAAAAGTAGATGCCAAACAAGAGTGGGCCCAGGACTGAGCCCTGTGGGACACCACTTGTGACAGGCCCAGTCCTGGGCCCACTGGGTAAAAAACTCCAAAGATTTATTAGAACATTGACATTCTAATAAATCTTTGGAGTTTTTTACCCAGTGGTTCGAAACCTGTTGTTGTTTGTTCTACAACAGTTTGTTTTTGCTGGTATTGAACTATTTACATAGATGAATATCTGCCCGCAGATATGGCCACAGGACTACTTGTCACCTCTGCCTCTTTCTGAAAGGAAAGAGCCATATCAGCTTTGTGCCTGGATGATAACTTCATTCTCTCTAAAGTACTGTATTGCATTTTACAATGTGCAGATGTTTTGGGCACCATAGCCCAGTATGAGTTGAAAAATAAAATAAATTTATAAAACACAATGAAGACACAAGTGATTGTTAATAAAACAAATATATAAGCATGAATGTATGCATCTATCATGTACAAAATAATTTAAAAATTAAAGCTCCATATTTGTACACAGAAGTAAATGCAGCCCCATCCCCCCAAAATTGTAAAATAAATTTAAAGCAAGTGTACAGGTTATGTAATGAGGACAGCAGCTGTATAACAGAGTAGTATGTTACAGCAATAACCAAAGCAATGTACACGTTTCCAGTGCAGATCGCTAAAAGTACTTCTGGATGTCCACTTGTGGGGAGGGTGGTCAGTTACATCTCACAGGCTTTATATATTTGTAGGCTACAACCAACAAACCCCTGACCTTGCTATTTAGTAATATGGTACTCACAATAACTTGACAGATGTGCATAGAACATTTTCCATAATGTCATGTTACATTCTTCACAAACATTTGTAATGTAACAAATAACTGATAAATATATAAATAAATAAATAAATAAATAAATAAATATATATATATATATATATATATATATACATATAAAGATATATATATATACATACATACACATATGCATATACATATATAAATTTTCTCTGGGTACTCTGGTTTCCTCCCATGTTACAAAGACATGCGTCTGGTGCGTTTCTCCCTGGGCCTCCACCATGTTGGACTTTCCTGGCAAACAAATGTTAAATAAATAAATAGATACAGTTCACTGCCTAATGAAAAAAGTGAAACATTTAATTTGAGCTGCATTCTGTACTGCAAACAAGCCTATTGGTGGTGTGCAACCATCGGCACCCTGGATAGCACTGAATGAAGAAAATGCACTTGTCAGATAACTTTCTCTGTGACACAAAATGTTAAATGCTGTGATGTTAGAGAAAGAAAACCGCTGATGTAAACTTTGAATCCAGTGAATTAATACTTTAAAGAGGAGGATCTGAATACATATTTGCACACATTTTGTGATATTGTGTTGCTGTATGAAAATCAAATATTCCTTGTATTACTAACAGTATGTGAGCTGTTATCTGCCCTTTTTACCATTATTTAGCAGTGCCTACAGTCCTGATAATGTGTGCCAGAAATTAAAGTTCAGATGTGTGAAGAAATGTGAGAAGGATGAATGTGTCACTGCAATGCACTTCTTGCTCTGGTCATTGCTTGATATGCCATATCTTTCCTTTCCACTTGATATGCCATATCTTTCCTTTCCAATTTTTTCCTCTGTCAATTTTTTTTTCTAATCAATTTTGCATTTGCTTTGTGCTCAGCAGTGCACAAGCAGAGTTCTGTTCTTAAGAAAGAAAAAAGTGAAACATTTAATTTAAATGGCCTTCTGTAGTGCAAACCAGTCTGGCACTAATCCTCGACCGTCAGCACTCTGGATTGTAATTAGTGAATACATTCAACATCTCAGCTAACTATCCCTATGGCACAAGGTAGAACTGAAATGACTTGAAAGAAATAAGACAAGTAATGCAGGGTTTAAATCCACTTAAGAGATCATTTTATGGGGGGGGGGGGGGCTGAATACATATTTACACAAATTTTGTTAGAACACTGTGCTGTATAAACTTCAACAATTTTCAGAATTGTTAACAGTACACAAGTTGCTGTCTGTCCACCTTCATATTATTTGGCATTATCTGCAAGTCTGATGATGTGTGCAACAAACTGCATTTCTGATGCTGCAAGGAGATGTTAGAAGGATGAATGTGGCACTTGAATGCACTTCAAGGTCTCTTTATTGCTAGTTAAACCCACTGATTGAATTTATTTTCTTGTCAGATTTTTTTCTGTCATTTGTTTCGAATGCCTTTTGCATTCGTGCTTCATTCAACAGAATGCAAACATGATTCACTGTCTAAGGAAAAAAGTAAAAAATAATAATTTAAGCTGCTTTCTCTACGGCACACAAGCTCAGAGGTGGTGCATAGCCATCAGGATTCTGGATAGCACTGTACATAGCACTTGGGGAATACATTCAAGTGTTTGGTAACTTGCTGTCTGGGAAAAGGAGTAAGTGCAGTGATCATAAAGAGAAAAGACATTTGATGCAGGGTTAGAATCCAGTTGACAGATACTTTTTACAGAGGGGGGGGGGTCAGAATACTATTTGTCACAACAATTTGATTAGGAATGTCACAGTAAATGCACACGAGTATCATAACTATGCTTATTGCAAGAAATGTATAATTACTGTTTGCATTAGAAGCCCGATGTAATGTATGTAAATTATGCTGAACATAACGATGATATTTAATGCAGAATGTACATACATAGGTCCGATGTGCACAATGTTTTTGTTATAATTATTGAGTTCTCACATATCATAAGTATGTATGTAACTTAAGCCACCATGTCTTACTCAGGTTATTCAACTGTATACACAAACACAAAGACTATATTTTTATATAGAAAGGCAGTGCCATGACAAAGTAAAGTCACAGACATAAAGACATCTTTTAATTAAGTGTTCATTCAGTCTTAAATTACTATACATCTAGCTACCATGTTAATAAGTAACCTCTCCTGTGGCATTGACAGTTAATAAACAAAGTTTAATTTTGTTTATCCTTTTTCTTTGCTTGCATTTCCTTCCCAGGTGGTACTATTGAATCTTACTAGTGTCTAACTCCCAGCATGCCAATACATCACAAGTCATACCATTTTTCCTCCAACCAACCTTGATTGTAACCAATACCAAAAAGCATTGCATTGTTTAACATTGGAACAGTCTGATCATTTTACATGGCCAAATCTCACTGCCATGTTAACATATGTGCTTCTTGACGTACTTATTGCTAACATGTCTTGCATGTCACTGCAGTTCTTCCAGTTACACAAATGTATTTGGCAAGGCTGTGCATTTTTGCACACAAGCTGTTACATGTGAGATCTGAATCAAGCACCAATACAGATCCATATTTCTTGCTTGACTGCAGCAGTCATGCCTGGTGACAGTAGAGCTGGTGTTCTATTTAGAGCACAAAGTTAGGATGTTGAGGTGTCCAGGATTTTTGTGCCACTCCTTTTGAAGTACTATAGCCAGAAGCTGGAAGGGGAATATAGCAGGTCACAGTATAAAGCTGAGACTTGGAATAGCTTGGCCAAGGCTGTCTCCAGTGCAAGTTTTGTCCCATGCACTGAGGAGCAATTACAGTGAAATAAAGAGTTAAAAGAGGGACCTACTGAGCTGATTGGAGGATGAATTTAAGATTACATACCCTGCTGTAATAATGAATGTCATTTAATTTCCTTTGTCAAAATATTTTAATTTCAGCCTCAATAGTCTGGTTAATTTTGTGCATTTGTGCTTGTATCTGTTGTGTTATGGGAATACAGATTAAAGGCAGACATAAGGCATTACTCTGAAACAGGCAATCTAACAGTTCTTAGGCTGGTAGATATAATAACATTGATCTTCCTGTGTAGAGTGTTGAGATAATTCCTCTGTCTGTAGCCTAATGTTTTTGCATAGTGTCATGGGTTCGATTACAGCTGCATGTCACATTACTTCATCACCTTTCAAATGCCTATCATATGGTTACCTGCAAATATCTGTAATTATCTACCCTTCCAATATCTCAAAACAGAATGGCATTAAATATACTGATCCCAAGGATATTGCCAATATCCTGGCAGATCGATTCAGTGCCAATTTCACCCCCCTCTCACCCCCTCTCAATACCGGAAGATTGCCAAATTCCGGTAATAATGGCTACACAGGTAAAAAACGCACTCTCCAAAGCTAAGAATACAGCATCCATGGGACCAGATGACATCCCGGGCTGTGTACTACATGAACTACAATATGAACTGGCACCTCATCTAAGTGTCATGTTTAATCATAGCCTCACCTCAGGTTTCGTGTCCACTGAGTGGCGCACAGCTACAGTTATCCCACTCCACAAGGGGGGGGTCCACCTTGGATCCCGGAAACTACCGTCCCATCAGTCTGACAAGCCTTATCTGCAAGGCCATGGAGCATATTATCATGGAACTTATAAACAAAGACATTGGCAACCTTCAAACACTGGACCCCACCCAGTTTGGGTTCGTGAAGGGCCAATCTTGTTTCCTGAACTTGATTGACTTCTTCAAATCAGTCTCCAGAGCCATGGATAAGGGTAAGGTGGTCCACACAGCCTATCTAGACCTTGCCAAGGCCTTTGTCACCATCCCCCACTCTGGAATCATAAACTTACTATGCTGGGCATTAATCCCTACGTCACCCAATGGGTTGCTAACTGGCTTACTGATAGAACCCATACTGTAAAAGTAGCTGACTCCAAATCCAGCTCCAGACAAGTGACAAGTGGAGTACCTCAGGGTTCAGTCCTGGGACCGCTCTTGTTTGGCATCTACTTCTCTGAAGTACAGGCCAACACTAAGGGACTCTGGATAACAAAGTTTACAGATGACTGCAAACTGTGAGCCATTATTGAATCCCCAAATTATGTGGATACTCTACAAAAGGGCCTTACAGAAACAGATGCTTGGTGCCAGAGCCATGGGCTCAAGCTCAATGCCAAGAAATGTATAGTTATCCCCTTTGGGAAAAAACATGTATCTGTGAATTACCATATAGGTGGCAGTACACTAAACACCGAAAGTTTGATAAGAGACTTAGGGACAACACCGAAAGTTTGATAAGAGACTTAGGGACACAGGTGGACAGTGGTCTCACCTTCGATAACCACATCGCCACAACAGTCAGGAAATCCTTCTATGTGGCACACTTCATCACTAAGGGCTTTTCATCCAGAAAAAAGGAGGTCATTGTCCCACTGTACTCATCCCTCATTAGACCCATTATAGAATACAATGCCCCGTTTGGTATGTACCTCTCAAGACATCTGCAACAACTGGAACGGCCACAGAAATACCTCACTAAAAGAATCACAGGCCTAAAGCAGATGCCCTACGCTGACCACCTTAAAAAACTCCAGCTATACTCTGTCCCATATCATCTACTCAGAGGCGATCTTTGCTTAACATACAAGGCCATGTCAAACCCAGAGCTGTTGGACATGCTACACTTAAAGAAATCCCAATCCCTCAGAGCCACACGCTCCAGGGATCTAAACCTTGTCATCACAATAAACAAAACATGCTGGAGGGATAGGTTCCTGACCCAGAGACTCCACAGACTCTGGAATAGATTGCCCATACATGTCAAGCAGAGTGCCTCTTTGGTCCTCTTCAAAAGAAACCTTGACGATTGGATCGGAGAAAGGAAATTCACCCCGGGGATCACTTCAGTCGCCCTGCTAGACAGGGGTCCAGGGAAGTAAATAGTTTGGGAAGAAATAGCCAGGGAATTGTTATGGCTAGGCTTGTATAGGCCCTAGGGCTGATAGCCTAGTACCAACGTATGAACCTATGAACCTATGAACATACAATTTGAATATTGCAGCAAGAAAGCATTTGCAAAACAATTCATTCCCATCAGGGAAATTAATAAAATACCCATATCCTGATCATGTCTAAATGCTGTACTAGCCTACCCCTTCTTGTTCCCTGTGGAAAGCACTTTGTTTTACAGTGCATGACAGATAAATACTGAGGGAAGAGTCACACACCATACACGTGGCCGTATATGTCCCAGAAAAATACTATTTCTCGTTTCATCCCTCTCTGTCTTTGTGTTCACCTCTTCTGCTTTTCTAAGTTGTCACTGTCCTTCAACTGTATGATTTAAAATGTAGGAAGTATGGGTTACTTTGTTGTGTGATGAGATAATGCTCAGATGTATAGACAGATTTCTGCTTACTTTCAAGGGATCTAATCTAGGCATTAGCTAAGTGTTACTGTGTTTTAATACACTGCTTTATGTGTAGTTGTTGTCTACATATTGTTATCAGCCACCATCATCCAGTTTCTGCCAGAATCTGCTTGGTCACCACCTCCCTCTCCCTTTGTCTATCATCTGTGTCGTTAGTCTTCTTCCTCTGCATTTCCTCAATGTCTGGTGCCAGGCATCGACTGCAACTTAGGTTAAATGGAAGTGCACAGCTTATGGGGAAAATCTTGTGAGTTTTTGCTTTCAGCTACATTATTCTGGTGTCCACACTACACAGATTAATTTACTTATGAACAGGCTGAAGATCTGAATGTACCACATTTAACTGGCTTAAGAGTAATGAAGAGTAATACATACATTACTGGTTTCTGCAATAAAGGTTCGAATCCATATGTATGCCAAAATGTTTTTGAATCTTTTGCATGACTCCTGTGGGTGTGACTGTTGGCTACACCTTTTTTTAACACAGCATTATTCTGCTGCTGTATTAATGTGTTTGCTCCCTATTGTGATGCCTGTCTCTTACAGATCTGGCATGAATATTTACGATAATAAAGCAAAAAGTAACACAGCCAAATATAAGCAGAAATGAAACATGAACTAATCTCTTAGTATCTCTGTTTTTGTATTCCTGTCACCGGTTGTCCATCTCTTTCCACCCCTTCTGTGTGTTGTCCAATAAACCTCCTTGATTCAAAACTGTTTCAGTAAGGCATTTTTCCACCAGCAACAACATGTTTATTCCCTCATGTGTTTCATAATATACATGTAGCACACATATAAGGATTGAATAAGTGCAACTGTCATGAGAAATATGTAAATCATGATATCTGAAACAAGACCATAACACATATCTGTTCTGTAACGCAGAAAAGTCAGACATGGGTGTATGTGTGTTCTGCATATTTATGTGAAAGTCAGCACAGAACGCCATAGACTACAGCTGATTCCAATTATCGCTTCAAGATATGATTAAGCAAGTGCTAACACTTTGCCATCAATAGTACAGTTAAGCTTGGTAGCACTGTGCTTCAGGCAGAGAGTAAAAAAAATTCTAAAAAAACATTTCATTGTTTAAGTTGCACAATGTCTGTATGCCTATACTAAATTTTGGCAAGTTATATGGATTGCAGAGTGATATTGTTTCAGTTAAGCAGTTTGTTAATGTGTGTCTTCACTCCAATGGTTACACTTGCAACTGTTTTACAATGTTGGGTAACCTATTCTCACATCATTCATCATTGTTATTTTACAGTGCACTGCCGTACATAGGAATTGTCTGTTTGTATTGTCAATGCACATTGTGCAAGCATGAGACAAGACAAGTGACAGTGAGACTATAAATGTTTACTATTTCTGCACAATAATTCCAGAATTAAGTGGCAGGAATGTTTGATTTATAATCCACTGATTTACAACTGTGATTGTAATAGGTACTCCCTACTGTAAAACATGTACATGTCTCTTCCGGTAATGCAATATATATATGTAGGCGGTACATAAATCTTAGCAGAGTCTACTACTCAGGTGGAGGCCAGTCCAGAAATGGTGTAGGAACTGTGGTGAGAGAGAAGCTTGAGAAGGCAGTGAGGGATATCATCAGAATTAATGACAGACTCATGGCAATCAGACACCAGTGTAATGATAGGGCAGTATTCATAATCTCAGCCCATGCCCCACAGCATGGTTGTGATAGTGAGAAAAAGAGTGCATTCAGACAGCAGTTGCAGGACCTACTAAATAAAGCAGGACAACATGAATTGGTGTTGATAATGGGTGACTTGAATGCACATATCGGGAGAGACAGAACAGGATATGAGGACTGCTTTGGTCCACATGGGTGGGGCAACAGGAATAAAGAAGGAGAAGCCATTCTAGACATCTGTGTAGCAAATGGCTTGATAGTAGTGAGCACATGGTTCAGAAAGAGACAGTCACAAGATCACATACAAGAGTAGTCAACATGCAACTCAGGTAGACTTTCTCCTTGTAAGGAAAAAACACTGGGGTAGAATTCATGATTGTAAAGTCATCCCCAGTGAAACAGTCAGCCCACAGTATAAACCACTAGTTGCCAGAATCAGCTGCAAACAGTGGTCAGAGAAGGCTCTAAGGTCAACAGAGACCAAGATGAAGACCTGGAAGTTTACTGGAGAGAAAGTACAACAGTTCAAGGAATTACTCAGGGCTCTACCACCCCAAGAAGAGGAGGAAATTTGTGGAGTTGAAAAAGAATGGCAGCACCTAAAAACAGCATGTGTTAGAACTATAGAAAAGATATGTGGCTGAGCCGGGTATAGAAATAAGGTACATAAGGAAAGCTAGTGGTAGAATGTAGAAGTCCAAGAAGTCATTAAAAGAAAGAAGGAGTGCAGGAAGAAGTGGGAGACAGAAAAGACTGACCAGACTAGGATGGTCTACTGGTTGGCTAACAAAGAAGTTAAGAAAGAAGCTGCAATAGCAAAGAACAGGGCATTGGAGGCACTGTACCAACATCTGGAAACTGACTCAGTAAGGAGCACAAAGAAACCATATCAGGTTGCAAGGCAAAGACAGAAAGATAAAGAAGCTAGTCAGACTCCCTTCATAAGGGATGCCAGCAACAACCTGCTCACCAGCCCAGAGGACATCAAAGGCAGATGGAAGGAGTATTTCCAGCAGCTTCTGAATGAAGAAAACCCGACTGAAGTTGTACTGCCCCAGAAACTGCCTATGATAAGAGAAGAAGAGGAGCCCACCCTAGTAGAAGTAAGAACATCACGAAGGAAGATGAAGTCAGGGAAAGCAGCAGGCTCAGATAAGGTCACAGCAGATATGATAAATATGCTGGGTGAGATAGAGGAGAAATGGCTCCTGAGGGTACTTATATCAGTGTGGAGAGAAAGGCGTATCCCAGATGACTGGAGAATAAGCATACTCATGACAGTGTACAAGAACAAAGGGGAGATCCACAACTGTGGCCAGTACAGAGGCATCAAACTCCTATCATATTGCATGAAAGTTCTGGAGAGGGTGACTGATAAATGGATACAGAGAGTAGTAGAATGTAAGATGGGAGATGAGCAGTTTGGATTCAGATCAAGATGCAGTGCAATTGACATGATGTCTGTATTGAGACAGATACTTGAGAAGAAGCTAGAGATGAGTAGAGAGAGTCCAACTGGGCATTCCTAGACTTAGAGAAAGCATATGACAAGGTCCCAGGAAAGCTGATCTGGGCAGTACTGCGGTGGTTTGAAGTCCCAGAAACACTGGTAGAATTAGTGCAAGCTATGCACAAGGACCCAATGACTCAAGTACGAACAGTGTCCGGCCTCACAGTGGGGTTCCAGTGGGTGTGGATGTACATCAGGGTTTAGCTCTGAGCCCACCACTGTTCATACTGGTGAGGGACTATATTAGCAAACAAGTTGGAGGGGACGGATCAACAAAGCTGCTGTATGCAGACAATGTGGCAGTGCAGGCAGACTCTGAGCTAGAACTTCAGCAAAGGACAGGAGAATGGAATACAAATCTGAAGGCACATGGGAAGAAGCTAAGTACAGATAAGATGGTGGTAATGGCAGCAAATTGGGGAAATCAGAAGAGGCTGAGAATAGAGATAGAAGGGAAGATAGTGGAACAGGTTAAACAGCTTCAAGTATCTGGGAGGAGTAATTGAAGAGAAGGGTAGACTGAATGAAGCGGTCAAAGCTAGAATCAGAGGGGCTGCAGCCAACTGGCATAGAGTATCAGGTGTAGTTTATGACAGAAGAATGTCAAAGAAGCTGAAAAGTAAGGTGTACAAGATAGTGGTGTGACCAGTACTACTGTATGGTACAGAAACCAGGGCAGTAAAGACAGAGCAGTTGAAGAAGCTAGAAGTGATGGAAATGAAGTGCCTGAGAAAGGTGGTAGGATGGACACTGTGGGACAGTGTAAGAAATTTGGACATAAGAGCAGAAGCCAAAGTAGCTCCAATTGCAGAAAAGATCAAAGAGAACAGATTACAGTGGTTTGGGCACATGTGTAGAAAAGCAGAAGACAATCTGCTGAGGAAGATTTGGGACAGACAGGAAGAAGGTAAGAGGAAGTGAGGATGTCCAGAAAGAGGTGGATGGATTGTGTGAAAGAAGATCTGCGACAGTCAGGCATGAGTGTTAAAGGAGGCAGGAGTGTGGCACTGAATCGAGAGAAAGATGGCAACAATTAACACGATACCCTGACCCCGTATAGAAAATGGGAAAAAGGGGGCTGATGATGATGATATGAATCTTAGCAGAAAAGTATATCATTACTTGGGACAAACACAATCCAGTCTGTAGTGGAGCTGCCCTTGGGGATTTGCACTGTGGTCACCATTATTCAGAGGACATGTACATATAGTGTGGAGAGACTAAGGCTGACAATATTTAGGAGGGCTTCCGCAATGTAGTTTGTAATAACTAGAAAACAATCCAGTATATTGTCTTGGCCCATGGAGCTACTGCTTTTGATTTTGGGTAGAGCTTCTAGGATCTACTCCAAATGATTTTGGAGCAGCTGGTGAAATTGGAGGAGTGAACTTAGAGTAGAAATTGTCAGCTAGAGCATTGGCTATGACAGTTAGATCAGATCAGGGAGTATGACAGGTAGATCAGAGCAGGTAGTACTGTTTGAGAGAAGCTTAGCAAAGTATATGGTGCTAACTCTGATGGTCCTAATATAAATGAAAATACATAATGGTTATCCTTGGAGAAACTGGCCACTTCCAGCTTATGTCCTGCCTTTATCTTCCTAATGGTCTGCTTGAGTTATTTGCTGGCCTGCCTAAGTACCTTCTTATGGCAGGATCCGTGGTACCTTTTGTTTGGAAACAAGAATTTTTTCCTATTATTATGGAGTTTGAATTATACTGAAATGCTTGGATTTATATTGAGGGCAGGGTTCAAGACTCTGTACTTCTATGTAAACTGCTTCCATTTTAATACATTTATGTGTCACTTCTGGGGATTAGATTCTTCAGAATGTAATAGATGAACTGATTTCAACTGAATATTCTTAAGTCTGGATGCAAAACATAGTATGTCTGTCTTCCAAAATATGTTTAGAGTTGGACCCTGTTGATACATAGGGCTGATATGTTTTGACTGAAACATGTAGGTATTTAATTTCTGACCTTAATCCACAAATCTCTATCTAAAGTAGGTTAATATAATCTTATGTTGAACACAAGCTATATTATCTGATAAATGTTGTTTAGTTTGCCCTTAATAAATATCTGTTTTTAACTTTGACCTTTTCCTTAGAAATACCTTGTAGAACATTACTAGAACACCATATTTTCTATGTTAGACAAAACTGTTAATTATTACTTAGCTGTACTATGGAATACTCTTCTTAACTCCCACACATACATCATGATTAAGTTCAATATACATGATTCAAAATCTATTTAAAGATCCATAGGCTCATACGTAAGTCCTAGGTTAACTGCACTTGGAGGTCATTTTAATCCAGCGAAGTTCCCATCAAAGGTGAGAATCTGTAAAATGCCAAAAGGCTACAGAATTAAAGCTGTATGTATACTCTGAAAATTAGAATATCCATATTCCTAAAGAAATAACTTGATGAAGCTTAATGCCTGTTGGTTCCTTTAGGTGATCTACTACCTCACTGGCACTTGCTCTAAATGGCAAATGTTCTAAGTCCCATTAACCCAATCCTGCTTAATTACCCATTCCTCCACCCACCCAATACTGCTAAACTGCATAGCCCTACTAGAGCCCTAACCCTAAATCTAAAACTCTCACCTGATTCCTAACACTGATCACTCACTAAACCTAACTCTCCACTTCCACATCCCTAATCCTAATATTCTAGATCACTCCCAAAACCTAAAACTCTGCTCGTCCTAAACTACCGTCCTACTACCTAAACCTGAAACTCCTCTCCCTGCCTCCAACCATATAATCTTTTCACCTGCTCCCTCAGCCAAAATTTCCCCTCCCAGTCCCTAAACCTAAAATTCCTGATTATTCTCTAGCCCTAAGTTCCACCAGCTCCATAACTCTGAAATTGTCCCTGGTCCTTAAACTTAAACCCCCTATATATCTCTCTACCTGAAAACTCAACCTCTACTCCGCCCCCTCCCACTCTCTCCCTGTAGTTCCTGTGGTTACCATGTTTGAAGTCTGCTACTATGATTGGGTGTGATGCAGATTCTCTCTCTCTCTCTCTCTCTCTCTCTCTCTCTCTCTCTCTCTCTTTCTCTCTTTCTGCATTGCTGCCACACCTTATCTGAGCATGTAGCTGAGTTTGAACATGAATGGTTATCTGTATGAGCTACAAGAGGTCAGTGATCAGTAGAGTCCTTATAAAAGCAGCCAAATATATAATTTCAAATATATGTGTTTCTAGTTAATCTGTGTCACATTTATGTGTGCCAGTTATGTCAAAGCTTGTGCTATTATAATAATACATACCTCTGGTACAAGTGATGTTAGGATTTTCCAGTGTTGATTGACTCTGTAAGTACAGCCAAGGGAGTCAATTTCCATCACCATGTCTGAATCTAGTATAACATATATCAGAGGAATGTGATATTGATATCACAGAGCAGAATTTTTAGCATTCATTACAGGAAAAAAGGGTACGTTTTTATTATGGTGTTGCAGCTGTTTTATTTATTCAAAGCTTCTTGCAATCTTAGACATTTTTTGGAGGGGGCCAACATGGTTAACAAAGACTGCAGAGCTCAACTATAACACTAGAATTTTCAGCTTATATTAGGCAAAACCTGCCTTAAAGATAAATATATAATATTTTTTTTAAGATAAGAAGGGACATAATAGACATAATACTTAAAAATGTTAAGAGAAATAACATTAAGTACTTTCAAAGAAAGCAATACTTTCCTGATCTGATTATTTGCCTTACACCAAACTACAGCAAGATGAAATCAGTCCATCTTTTCATCCAAATACTATATTTCTCTATTAAAAATGCATCAGCATTTAGAGATATTAGATTGACAACCTATGAGAACCATGTTTCTATCAACTGCAACACCTGAGAAAGATGCTTATATGGGAGAAGAGGAGAAATCTGTATCTACTCGATCTAAAAAATGAGCAAAGCTTTGTCTTAGAAACACTAATTTCTGCATTATGACCTCTAACGCAAGCAATTGAGAATTTATCTCATCAACTCTCTACAATAAAATGACAGTAATATAAAAAATGAAGTATAAAAATAGAATATCTGGCATTAAGAATAAAGTCCAAAACATGAAAAAATGTGTGTTTTAATAAGAGTTAGTTTACTCTTGTTTTGTGTTTTAATGAAAAAATGTTGTCATCACCCATGATTTTTCCAATCTAAATGAACAATTTCAGAGTTTGAAAGACTGCAGATGAATAACAATATTCTTGTAAAAGGTCGTCCAGGAAAAAAAAAGAAACAAATGAGCCATCAAATTTAATTAGCAAATCTTAGGGTTCCTTTCAATTCTGTTAGTTCAGCCATCTTCACCAAAAAAATTCCAAATAGATTATGTTCATAGAGCTCTAAGAATCATGTAGGATGCAAGCCTGCCTAGACAAGTACATGTGAAAATGATAACCTGCCAAAATGCTGCTAATATTCTAAAACATGCAGCAATAAAAAAAGGTTTTACTTGGGGATATCTCAGCTTCATATTTAAAAGATGTCCATTGCCTTAAAACTAGGAAAGAAACAGCTTGCCCCATTTTGTGATTGATTGATTCAGACTGAAATGAAATTCCAAATGTCTTTCCGTGAAATAGGTATTTGCACACAAGGCCAAAAATTTTACCCTCACAACTCTGGAACCTCATTCAATATTTGAGAGATTGTTTGAATTTAATTCAGACTGAACTCATGAAACACATAATTATCTTTCTGATCACTTCTAGTACCTGTCTAACATGTCTACACTGGCATAAGTGGGACCTGAAGATGAAGAGCTTCCTAATTCAATGTACGCAGCTTAATTTCTTTATAAAATAATATAAAAAGATATGATGATAGATGCTGCTTTTGGAAAATATTATACTTGCAAAATGCATTTGTCCTCTATTTAAAAAGGACAACCCTCAAAAAGTGACATGTCTTTCAATGATGAACAAGAGATACAGGCCCTAAGACGATTGCTATGCTTCAGTCAATAGTTCTATTTCCTAAACACTTGGTTATTCTAAACAAACTAGTTTACTGTTGCTCAAGCTAGCTCTTGCTGCCTCACATAGTTGTGACCAAAACTCTCCCCTTTGTTGTTCCATAAGCTGGTGACTAGTGCAATGTATATAGCAAAGACAAGACTACAATTACTTCCTGTGATTAAATCCAGAGAAGTAAATATGGTGTCTGATGTGTAATGGGGGTGTTCAAAAATATTTAGCTCATAACATTACTTGAAACAGCATGATGAGCAAAACTACACAGGTAGGGGGCAATTCAGAGATGCATGGAGTGAGACTAAGTTACAGCAGCGATAGCACAGAATTTGGTTATGGAAATGAGTGCCTAATAACAAGCACATGAGATGCATCATGTTTATGAGACTCATGATGCATGCTAATGATGAAATCAAACATGACAAAGTGATTCAGAAATTTATAATTATAGCCTTGTGAAGCATGTTGCTCATATATTCTGAAAGTCAGGACTATATAGTGTGTGTGTGTGTGTGTGTGTGTGTATGTGTGTGTGTATGTGTGTGTGTGTGTGTGTGTGTGTGTGTGTGTGTGTGTGTGTGTGTGTGTGTGTGTGTGTGTGTGCGTGTGTGTGCATGTGTGTGTGTGTCTATATCTTTAGGCACACACACACATATATATATATGTATATATACATATATAAATAGATCTGTGTGTCTGTGTTCAGTAATCACATATTTCCTTAGGACTTGTCCCTTTCAACATCTTTGGGCATGCAGAAATATCTGCATCAAGTAAGCCCAGCACATAGCGCACTTTATAAACAGGGAGTAATGCCACATAAAACCTTAAAAATGTGTGAGCAGTAATTATTCTGGTAGAGGTGTAGCTAGGAAGGATCAAAAGGGCACTCACCCCAGGTGTAAAAGGGCATGATTGGGAAGTGCCAATCAGTTGATAGTGAAGAAATGAATACTGATGTTGCATTTGCTGTCAGGACTGATGAGCTTTATTACCTCGCCTATAATATTTCTTAACTGGTCTTCAACTTGCAGTTGAAGAGCAAGATGGAAAAGAAGGTACATAAAGTAGAAATTATATGGTTATAGAGCTGAACAATTCTTTTCAAGTAATAAGAATCAAAATGGAGTTATGTATGTGTCATTTCTGATAAAAAGTGAGTGCAGGAGTATACTTTTCCATATCTGGAGACTTGATCAGTGTGTTGCTAAATGTGAAGGGAACGCAGAATAGTTGAAACAGTTTGGTTCTGAAAAGAAAAAAAGTTCTTTTTAAGGATTGTGCCTCTTCTATTATCTCATATTAAAGCATTATTTGCTTTTCGACTTCTTTGAATCTGAGTGTATTAATATTTTGAAGCATGACAGTACTGGGTTATGGTGAGTTCGCAATAGGACTTGGAACCAGTCAACGAGGAGTATATTCTAAAAGTGACAATACTAGTACTAGATATTTGAATGACCACATTTAGTTTTGATACTAGCATTACTGATATTAAGCTGTTGTCTTTTACTGTTCTGTAGCAGAATTGTTTTTAAAAGGTCAAGGTCATTGGTCAGCTACCTGTATAAAGAACAAGGTCAGCAAGTCACTTCAGCTGTTGTTCTTCACTGTTTCAACTAATGTTGAACATATCGAAACAGCTCTGACTTCCAGTAAAAGTAGTAATGAAAACCATCTGCTTCAACTAAGTTTTGTTTAATATATGACAATATTTTATAAGGTTAATTTAACCTTAGGTAATTTAAAATATTAATATGTAAAAATTGGTAAAATAAATATAATTTATATTATCACATTAGATTATTAATGCAATTATTCTTGCTTCTGGGGAGAAGCTCTAACTAAAGCTAAATGGAGTTTAGCTTATGCAACCACCTTGAAGATGGACATCACAGAATTGTTTAGGCTGAAAGCAGGGATCATTAGCTTGTTGCTTCTGAGAAAGAGCAGACTTCCATGGTATACTAGTAGTAATACAAAGGACCAAAAGGTGAATAAATAATGAAAAAACAAAGGAGGAAATTATTATGAACTATATGCAGAAACAGATAACACAGCCAAAGATATTGTGCTGAAATGGGTACAGTCCAGTAACCAAGGATCCAATTATAAAACATTAGCCAGCTGCCATATTTTAAAGGGATAAGGCTCCGACCATGGCCTAGACTCCCTGTGGTTACTTAATAGCCTGACCACAGGAACATTTGGTGAGCAGAGATAAACAGTGTGAGAGAGAGAGAGAGAGAGAGAGAGAGAGAGAGAGAGACAGAGAGAGAGAGGAATGATGGGACAAATAATGGGGGAAGGGCATAATGTGCATGACTAGGGCAAAATTCTTCTAGCAGAATTCTCAGTATTGATCAGAGACCCCAGTGGAGCACTTACTTCAAAGGGTTTTACAGTGCCATTACTAATTCCCAAAGCACGTTAAACCGGTAATGTGATGGTAAGCATACACAGAATAGATTCAGAGCTTAAATGCGCAAAATCTTTGTGTATAAGAATCAATGAGAGGACCACCTCTGCTGCTCAACCCTGACCTTCTAGGAGGGAACAATTGAACCATAGTGCTCTCACCTCCTAGGAGAAAAGTGCGCCAGTTGAGTACACATATGATAAATGTACAAAAGTTGTGAATTAACAGTAACAAAAATAAGAATCAGTATATATATATATATATATATATATATTTATAGAGAGAGAGAGTGAGAGACACGCACACACACACACACACACACACACACACACACACACACACACACACACACACACACACACACACGCACACATATATATATATATATATATATATATATATATATATATATATATGTAAATATAGCTGTTGGACATGCTCCACTTAAAGAAATCCCAATCCCTCTGAGCTACACGCTCTAGGGACCTAAACCTTGTCACCACAATTAACAGAACATGCTGGAGGGATAGATTCCTGTCCCAGAGACTTCCCATACTCTGAAACAAACTATCTATCTATATCAAACAAAGCTCCTCATTAGCACTCTTCAAGAAAAATCTTGATGATTGGATGGGAGATAGGAAATTCACCCCGGGGATGACTTCTGTGGCTCTGCTCGACAGGGGCACAGGAAAATAATTTTCTTGGGTGGCGAAAGCTAGGACACCATTTGGCTAGGCTTATTTAGGCTCAAGGGCCAATAGACTAGTACCTAGCTTTGAACCTATGAACCTATATATATATATATATATATATATATATATATATATATATATATATATAGATGTACACATACAAATAAATATAAAATGCTGAGTCTCAGGAGCTTTGCTCACTGACAGTTGAAGAAAGGTCAAAATCACTACTATCAATGCACTGTAATAAGCCCACAATCATGAGATTAAAGTTTTGGTTAACAGAAGGCTGAAGCAGCAACTCTGTCAGAACCTGTCACTAATTCTTTGTAGTTATAATCTGCAATAGTTAAGTTATGAAATATTGCCCATTATACAACAACCCCCCATTAATATTCCAAAATGTGAATGCTGATTGGTCAGCATGCATATTGGAAATCAGAGTTATAGTAATGGAAAAAGGTCTGGCCGCCTGGACTTTTTCCATTAGTATAACTCTTTTTTTTTTTTACAGCAATGTAGAACGCAAAATCTCCATTGCTTTTTACAACCTGTCTCACTATGTTAAACCCATTTAACATAGCGAGACAGCTTTTAAAAAAAGCAACGGAGCATCTCTGTTGCTTTTTTAAAGCTGTCTCGCTATGTTAAACCCATTTAACATAGCGAGACACTTTAAAAAGCAACAGAGAACTTGCTTTCTCTGTTGCTTTTTTCAAAACTGTCTCGCTATGTTAAATGGGTTTAACCTAGCGAGACAGCTTTAAAAAAAGCAACGGAGTTTCTCCGCTGCTTTTTTTAAAGCTGTCTCGCTAAGTTAAACTCATTTAACATAGCGAGTCAAGTTGTAAAAAGCAACGGAGATCTTGCTTTCTCCATTGCTTTTGCCCACAGCAGAACTGCCGCAGAATACCAGACAGCTGTGGAAGGGCAGCAAGGAGGCATTATACAATGCCATTATTTAAAAAAGTAATAATTTTTTTTCGTAAATAATGTCATTGTATAATAGCAATAACCCACTTCTGGATGTGGGTAATGCTGGATTTACCCACAGTTGGCTTTGTTTGGTCACTCAGGCTTCGCCCTCATGACCAAACCACACCAACCGTGGGTAAATCTAGCATTACCCACACCCAGGCATGGGTTATTGCTATAATGTCCAATAGAGAAACATAATCAAGTAATTATAATAGAAGACGTTCTAGAATACTGCTATAGGAAAAACATATAAAAAAACTCTCAAAATGGCTCAACTATATCACAGTTTCCCTATCAAGCACACAAAGTACAGTTGTGTACATTTACCATAAATGTAGATGTTTGAGTGTATTCACTGTTGCAGTCATCACATTTGGGTTATTTGCTTGCAGTAGCCCTCAGTCGGCATGATTATCAAAGTCTTGGGTCCTGTGTCAGTTGCTGTCTCATCTTCCATGACGTCAGGGAGTCAGGGGTATAAAGCATGCAACCGATGCTATTACATCACTTTTTCTTGCCCCAGATGTCAGGTGCCCCCATAATGGGAAGCAATTATATACAAGGTTACACCTCCAACAAAAAAGCAAATACACCGAAAAGCTTTAAGCATAGTAAAGAAGAAGAGAGGTTTAGCCAATAGAAGTCAGGGGGCTGGAGGGAGGGTAACCAGGACTGCAACAGTGAATACACTCGAACATCTACATTTATGGTAAGTGTACACAACTGTACTATGTTCTTCGTGTTTCACTGTTGCAGTCATCACATTTGGGTAGATTTGCAAAGCTAAGGATGGGAGGAGGAAATTAGATAGCATTAGGACCAGCTATAAAGCCCTGCAAGACTGCAGTGGCAAAACCAGCTCTGGATTTAGAAAAAATTGGCAAATGGTAATGCTTGATGAAGGTATGTACAGAACTCCAGGTAGCAGCTTCTAGGATGTTCCTAGTAGGGACACCTCTGAGAAAGGCTGTAGAGGTAGATGCAGCCCTGGTTGAATGTGGTCTTATCCCCTGTGGGGTAGGTTTTCCATGGTGCTTATAGCAGAAATGAATGTAATGGCCTATCCACTTAGAAATGGATTGCTTTGAAATGGCCTTCCCCTCTGCCCCTGCAGCAAATGCACCCAGCAGCTGTTCAGAATTCCTGAGAGGGTTAGTCTTGTCCAAGTAAAATCTAAGTTGTCTGTGCACATCTAAAGAGTGCAGTATTCATTCCCCTTTGTTCCGTGGATTAGAAAAGAAGATTAGCAAATGAATGGACTGATTGCCACACTGGACACCACCTTGGGCATGAAAGAGGGATTGGTCCTGAGGGACACCCTGTCCACATGAAAGATGATGAAAGGCTGTACTGCCGTGAGGGCCTGTAATTCAGACAACCTTCTTGCTGAAGTGATGGCTAAAAGAAGGCTGTTTTCCAAGATAGGAATTTCAACTCTGCATTTGCAGCTGGCTCAAAAGGAGGTAGTGTGAGCTTTTCCAATACAAAGTTAAGGTCCCAGGCTGGAGTAGGGGCTCTCCTGGGTGGTCTTAAGTTTTTGGCCCTCTGAGGAACTGCTTCAGCAGTGAATGAGAGGAGGGGTGGTTCTGTATTGCAATGAGCTGAAATGGCTGAGGCATGAATTTTGATGGAGGAAAAGGAAAGGTCCTTGTGAAGCATCTCAGTTAAGTATTGAGGAATCTGAGGTAAATTGGACCCTGCTGTGCCCATCCCCTGAGTTTCGTTCCAGGAACAGAATCTTTTCCATTTTTCAGCATAGAATTTTCTAGTACTAGGCCTCCTTGCCTCCAGAATGACATCCATCACTTGCTTACTGAGGGATGGTAATGGAGAGATCAGGTAATTAGCCAGGCTTCCAGGTTCAATGTTTGAAGCTGTGGGTGCAGAATCTGGCCCTCCTGCCGGGACAGCAGGGCAGGGGTCTGAGGCAGGTGCCATGGTGCCAGCATTGACACACTGCACAAGAGGGGCTATCAGTGTTGGCGTGGTCAGTCTGGTGCAATCAGTATTGTCCTTGGTTTGTCCTGTTTGATCTTTAGTAGTACCCTGGAGAGGAGAGACATAAGGGGAAAGGCATAAACTGACAGGTTTTTCCAGGTGAAGGACAGGGAATCCACTTTCCAAGCTTGTTTGTGGGGAGTCCTTGTGCAGAATTTGTCCAATTGGTAGTTTTTGGTGGAGGCAAACAGGCCTGTCTCTGGGCTCCCCCATTTGTTTCTCAACATGTTGAATATCTTTGGTTGCAGTTTCCACTCATGTGGGTCCATGAGATTTCTGCTTAGTTCGTCTGCCAGTGTATTTAGCTTTCCTGGCGGGAATTGAGCCTGAAGGTGCACTTGGTAGCTCAAGGCTGTGTTCTACAGAGCCATGGCTAGTCTGTAGAGAGGGTATGAGGGGGTTCCCCCACCACTTGTTTATGTACCACATAACAGTGGTGTTGTCCGTCTTTACCATTAATTGTCCTGGAAGAATGTGGTCCTTGAAGGCTGTCAGAGCATTCTGTACAGCTAACATTTCATTTTGATTGATATGCAGGTGCATTTGTCTTGGGTTCCATTTGCCCTGAATGCACTTCCCTGCCTAGTGAGCCCCCCAAGCATAGTCTGATGCATCTGTTGTTAGAGTCTGGATGGCAGGGGGTAGAGTGAATGGCAGTCCCTTGTTTTGGTGGCAAGCCTTTGCCCAAGGTATGATAGGAATCATTGATTCTAGATCCTGAGAATGTTGACACCATAGGCTTTTTAGATACCATTGTAGTTTCCTCATATGCAGTTTTGCATATGGAATTAGGAAAATGCAGGAGGCCATGAACCCCAGGGCTTGCAGTATTTTCCTTGCAGATAGCTGGGTCTTTGTGGCCAGTAGTTTGAAGTAGGCTGTCAAATGAACTTGTTTCTCTGGCGTGAGGTAGGCCATCTGGGAAGTTGTACTCAAGCTTGCCCCCAGGAATACAATTTGTTGGCAGGGTACAAGATGTGATTTCTTTTCGTTTATGGTGTACCCCAGATAAGTTAGCAATTTCTTTACAAACGCCAGATAATTTAATAGTATGTTCTGGCTTTCTGCCTGAATTAGACAATCGTCCAGGCATGGGTATATTTGAATATTTCTTTGCCTGCAAAATGCAATGACTGGAGCTAGGCACTTTGTGAATACCCTGGGCACAGTAGATAAGCCAAAGGGCAGTGCAGAGAACTCATAGTGCATGTAGCCTACTTTGAAGCGTAGGTATCTTCTGCAAGATTCCCTTATTGGGATGTGCAGGTAGGCTTCCTTTAAATCCAGTGTTGCCAACCAGGCATCTTTGTCTAGCATCGGAAGCAGCTGATGAAGAGTTAGCATCTTGAAATTTGGGATTACCAAAAATGTGTTTAGGATAGACAGGTCCAGGATAGGATGCCAGGAATTGTCTTTCCTTGGTACCAGGAAAAGTCTTGAGTACAAACCTTGTCCCCTTTCTTCTTCTGGGACAGGTTGAATAGCCCTGATGCTTAAGAGAGATACCTTGCTTTTGAGCCTCTGCCCACTGATTTGGAGGTAGATCTGGCCAACCATTTGAGGTTGGTAAGGAGTGGAAGTGGAATCTGTATTCTTGAGAAACTATATTTAAAACCCATTTGTCCTGGGTAATGGGTTCCCAATTTTTTGCCTGCAGGGCAGTCTTTCCCCCTAAAGGAACAATCAGTTGTGCAGGGTTTGGAAGTTATAAAGTTAAGTCATTGAGACAGTTTACCATAGTGGGGAGTCTTACTACTCCCTGCTTTGGAAGTGGGAGCTCCCCACTGCTTAGTCCTGTGAGTACCTTGGGACTGAAGCCTGGGTGTTCTGCTGGTTCTGGGTTTGGACTGAGAAGGCCTGGAAGAGGCAGGAAAGGACCATTTCTTAGAGGGTCAATGCCTACTAAATCTGGGAGGCTGTACTTGTAGGAAATCTTTAACAGTCTGCATAGATTTAGCTTTTTCCATCTTTTTAAGTAATTCTTCTGCTTTGTTGCCAAACAGGCGGTCTTGGTTTAAGGGGGCGTCCAGCAATTTAGCTTTAACATGATCTGGCAAAGATTGCTCCTTAAGCCAAGCATGCCTTCTAAGTATAGTCCAAGTGACAGCAGTCCTGCAAGATGCCTCTAGTGAATCAAAACCACATTGCAAAGTATGTTTCCAACTTGTTCAGCAGAATGCATTAAATCCTGTAAATCTTTATTTTCAGCACAGTCAGGAATCAACATAATTTTCTGTTTAAGCAATCCAATAATATGCTGCTGATACTTTAACATATGAAACTAGCAGTTTAAGGCCCCAAACGCCAAGGTTGCAGAAGTGTATACCTTCTTACCCCATCTATCCAGCGCCCTGGAATCTCTATCAGAGCGGGTAGGATTTTTGGCAGTAGTAGCCTTAATGCCCCTGGGTCCCTGTGAAATAGTCTCAGGATCTGCAGTAGGATTTTTAAAAAGGAACTTGAGAGTCAGGAACCCTGTAATACCTATCAGCTTTTCTGGGAGCAGGAGGTAAAGAGTCAGGGGCCAGGCTAGATTCTGAGAAGGCATCATCAACATTGTCCAGTACAGGAGGGATAGCTAAAGGCCAGTGTTGGGGCAGGAGTAAGAAATCCCTAAGCCTCTTTTTGGAGTCAGAGTAATCCTGGCTTTCCCAGCAAAAATGCTCCCTAAGAGTATGTAAGGTTTCACCAAAAGAGAAATTCTCTGGAGGGGAAGCAGAGGGAATGGAGTCCTCTACATCAGAATCCTCATAGGTAGATAAGGGTAAATCCTGGTCATCAGAGGAAACAGAAATTTCAGAGTCCTGATCAGAAGAATTAGAAGGACAATCAGTCCTAGGTCTCTTAGAGGGGAAGGGTGTCTTCAGCCATTCTTATCATTTGTTTTTTAGGCATAGGGGCCTGACCATGTGGTCTGGGCATTGGTTTTCTAGGCATGGATCGAGTTTTAGGCCTTGAAGAAGAAGATGGTGTCGGTTTAATATGCAAGTCAGTAGGCCTGAATGCACCCTCAGAAGCCTGCACAGCGGCTTCGTACCCATCCAAGGTAGAGACATCCGCAGGTTCCACAGTTGAAGAAGCATCTCGCGGATTACCGGACTCCGAATGGGTCTCAGTAGAGGCCTGCAAATCTGAAGTAGCGGGTACCAGGGGCTGCAAAAGTGCCTCACTGAGTACCGGCGAACTGGTGACTAGCCTAGGAGAAGCGTCGTCAGCAGCTTTGGACCTATGCGGTCTGCCTCTGTCTTTATCTTTGTGTTTTTTCAGAATGTCAGTAGTTGGGTGGTTTACCAAAGCCATTTCTGGATAATTGAACTGAGTACCAAAATATTGAGAAGCGTAAATAAACCGACGATGAATAGTTCGTGGTTTGAATAAGGCACAAAACCGACAGCGAGGTATGTCGTGGTCTGGGCCTAAGCAAGGAATGCAGTACGAATGAAAATCTTTATGAGGAATTTGTTTTCCACAAGAAATTAAATTGTTAACTTTTACTGACATCGGTTTAGAGCAAGAAAAAGGTTCCCCAATGGGGTACTTATCTTATTTGAACACTTTGGTTCTGAAACTCGAAAATGAAAATTTCAGGAGTTGGCCGACCGGCACTTGCAAACTGCTTCTACTTTGGGCACCGCATGGCAAGAAAGACTGGTATAATGGCATCAGTTGCATGCTTTATACCCCTGACTTCCTGACGTCATGGAAGATGAGACATAATCAGGCCGACTGAGGGCTACTGCAAGCAGATAACCCAAATGTAATGACTGCAACAGTGAAACACGAAGAACATCTAATGTTACTGCAACTTAGTTGTTATGCCTGACTGACCTATGCTGTTATTACAATGACATGTAACATGAAAGACAGCAACCGTGTCTCAGAAAACATTCAATGCAAGCATGCTAATGTCATGGAAAGGAGAAATAACAAATACTGATTTGTCATCAAGGGTGAATTACAGAAATGTATTCAGCAGCCCACCATAGAAGGACATGGTCCAAAATCCCACAGGCCAAACTCTTCCCAGTGAACCAAAGAAGCCACAGAGCAATGCAGGAAGGAAAAATCCAAATGTCTAAAACAGCAAATTACCAACAATCAAAACATTTAAAAATATCATTTGAACAAAATGAATGCAAGAAGTATTTATCTCAGCCACCTTCTGCAATATGGGATTCAGTCTTCTTAACAAGACTACACAAAAATTCACTTAAAAGATGATGCTCAGCACCGGTCACTATTACATTCCACTGCAGAGGAGTCACTCACAATGCTCTATGATTCCAGCAGACGTAATAACACTAGTCTCCTAAGGAACCCTCTCCTACTAGATTAACTAGTCAACTAAGCTTCTGATATTTTTCTGTATGGCTCACACACACTAAAGCAGATATGAAAAAATCTCAAAGGCATATTAATTTGTTCACGGAGCACGAATTTAAATTTTTGGTTATTGAAAAAACCCCGGTAACATTAGGGGAGGGTCAATGAATGTGAAGCTAGAGGAGAAGGAACTAATTTGGCAGCTGAAATTGAATGCCTTGGTTCCTCCAGGTTTAAATGATTTAGTTTCTATGAAAAGCATTTTGAAACTTAAAGCTTTAGGTAGGTAGGTTTATTATTTTTGATTTTATATGTAATATAAGAATACATGTCATTAATTTACATGTAATTATTATTATACTTTATTTTACATATGAGTCATTTTTTGTGGGAAAGTGTTTTGGCACTTTAAAATGAGGTTTGGTCTTTTTTAAGGAAATGATGTCATGTCAAGTAATTGTATTTAAGTGGACTTGTTGTCTTTTAAATTGTCTGAAGAAGTTTGCTCATTTTAGCAAACGAAAGCGCTTACTTTTATACTGTTTTTGGAGTAGCCGGTGTGTTTTTTTCTTCTATTTGCTTTGTTTGGTTGAAGTTTTAGTATCATGTTACGCTACCACATATATTCCGAATGTGGGAGAAAATGTAATTCCCAAGTAGACATAGGAAGGACATATAGAGTACGCAAACAAAAAGACACACATGTGAGATCCAAACTGGAGAACCAAAGTCTAGGAAGCAATTGTGTCAACCAATGTACCACTGTGTTACTTAAATATGCATAGATTGTCATGAAAAGTGTCTATGCAATAATTTTAAATAAAGCAAGTTAAACTATCTCCATTACAGTAATTACGGATTATAATCACTAATGCAGTGTGTTAATAACAAACTTATAAACAACAACTAGCACATTTTTTTACCATGTGCTTGAAACAGTTTCTGCTACATATGCTTTGGATCTGTCTATTTCTCTGTTTCTGTCTCTCTCTCTCTCTCTCTCTCTCTCTACATATATCTTTCATTCCACTGGATCCAGGTAATAACAAAATAACAAGACACGTGCATCTCAGATCTGAAATAAGTATCTGCATGCCAGCTGAGTTGGATACACACTGCAAATTAATGTACATTATTAGTTGAAGCAGTAAAACTATAAAGGCAGTTAGTTATTGATGAAAGCTGGGTAAGCAGGCAATTATGTCAGTCATATGATTAATTCCTTCACTTGCCTAACCATAGGATGAAGGGTTTCCTTTGCTTAGCAGTGTCAGTAAATAACCTACACAAGCTATGCATACTGACACTGGGATTAGGTAATTTATTGTACCGACCCACATTGACTACTACTTATAGTGATGGGGATTAACTGAGAATTAAGTTAAGCAGATGGTTAAAGACAATTTCACAGGCTGCTCACTCTTCGTTGTTTCTAATACAACATATAGTTTTTCAAAATGTATTCATGGTTGCCTACATATTCAAAAAAATAAGATGCTGAACTCTACAGAAAGATGTATACTTAGGCATTTTGTGCACTAATTTTTGTGCAATATACTGCTTGCAATGAAGTGTAGAATTTAAATAAATATACCTGTTATATATACTTTTGTGAACCTTGTGCAGCATTACTGTAAGAACAGATTCATGTAATTGAAGTGTTCATGCTTATATTTTTGTTACTAATTGCATTACACAGTATTAAGGACACAATTATTTCTATTTTTACAATAAAATATTTCAGAGTGCACTAGAAATGCGTTCCTGGTGTAAACACTGTTTATTTTTTGCAGACTGATACTGTAATGTTGTGTTTATACTGCCTCCAGAGTCTGTGCTATGACTTTTAATGGTCTGTGCAAAGATTTAGCAGACAGGCTAAGATATATGCTGATAAGACCAGATAAAGTTGGTTGGATGTTTTTCTGACCTTAATGGGTTACCTTTAATCCTGTACTGTCATTCTGCAAAATATTAATAAACTATTTACTAATAGTGTTTTATCTGGTTTATACACATGGAATTATATAGGTTCATAGGTTATTAGTAGGCTAAAGGCCACTAAGGCCTTTACAAGCCTAGCAGCGCACCCTAAATCATTTGAATCATCAAGTATCAAGGCATTTATGGGGGTGGCATGCTAGTCAAGATGTAACTAAAGATTTGTAAGTGGGGTTGTTAGTCAGAATAAAACTTTTCTTAATGATGGCTTCTGTCCATAAAGGACATGGGGGCCAGACCGGGGATAGATATTTGATTTCCCATACAATTGTCAAGATTTTGTTTGCATAGGGTTAAGGATGAACTCTGTTTTACATGAATGGAGGACCTGTTCATAGTGTAAGGATCCTTTGAGACACATATCTGTCCTTCCAGCACATTCTTTTTATGTCACAAGTGAAGTTCAGATTCTTGGATCTAGTGTTTCTGGTGTTCTTTGTTTTGCACATGTGCAAAAGATCCATCAGTGCTGGGTCTGATGAAGCCCAGTAAGCCAGAAAAAAGACCCCTCTCAGCAGCCTTTACGAGACTGAATACAGTGACAGACCCTTTAATCAACCAGTATAGAACAGGGTATTCATGCCATGAATTCTCCTGGTTAGAATCTTTTGTGTGCATTCCAAGTGCTGTAAGGGTCTGGTTAGATACAAACCAAAGGGGGAATTGTATTCAATGATAGGTCCGATAAGGGCTAAGTAGGGTGGTATTATAAATTCCTTCAACTTGGATGCCATACCCTTACCTATAAGTTACCTATACATTGATTTTCTTAGTATCTTAGCTATGTGTTCATCAAAAGCCAGATTGCTATCTACATATATTACACAATCCCTTATTACTGGGTTAACTCTTCGGATGTTTTACCGATGGAGTAATTAACATGCATTAACAATGGGAGAGTGGCTTAATGGCTATGGTGTTTGCCTTATAAACATTAGATGCAGGGTTTGAGTCTCACAAGGGATAACTGGCTAGGCTTAAAATTGCTCACAAGGGTATTTAGCTAAGAACTAAACTATAAAACCTATAAACCTATAAACCATTGACAGTTTCCTGAAAGACATTATAATGCATTTTTTATCCTTGTGTTTTATGCCATGGCTTCAACATCAGTCATTTAAATATGTTAAACCCTCCTGCAAAATGTTTGTGTCTTGGTGGAATCTATAATAACTCTGAATTTGCAGCCATCTGTGTACTTGGTGAGCCAGAAGCCTTGAATGTTAGCCTTGACTTTGAGGAGTAAATGCTAGACAGGAGCTGGACAAGCACTGCACACTCTGGTATTTTGCTGGTGACCTGTCTCTTTGTGGAGGTGGTCTCATGGATCCTTCAGTCATCTGTGAGCCAGCCATCAATCCAGTGAGTTATGCAGGGATTGATGCTTAGCTCAAAGAGCTTGTCAACAATGCTTGAATGGAGAATTGTATCAAATGCCTTGGCCAGGTCAAGATAAGCAGTATGCACTGTGTTAACCTTATCCATTCCCTTGGTGACCCCTCAAATAAGCTAACCAGGTTAAGTAGTCATGGCCTTCCTTTAATAAAACCAAACTGGGATGGTCCCGTATCTGCATGTTTCCAATGTCTTTATCATTTCTTTGATAATTAGTTCCATGGCTTTGTATATTAGACTTGATAGACTGATGGGTCTTTAGTTCCTGGGGTCAGTTGATGGTCCACCTTTATAGAGGAGAATGACTGTTGCAGTCCTCCATTCACTTGGAGCATAGCCTGTTACAAGGCTGTAGATAAAGAATGTCTGAAGTGGTCCTGATAGGTCATGTTTTAGGTTTTCCGGAGGCAACTGGTGGTGTTGCTAGGAGCCATGGAGGCAGTGTTCTTGACTTTAGTAAGTACCATCAGCACCTGGTCCTTGCTAATAGTTGGGGGAAGTATGTTGGAGAAGATTTGATCTAGGAGAGCTGGGGGGCTTGGATGGTGAAGTTTGAGCTAAATTTATCAGCCAGTAGATTTGCAGCGTCACCTTGATCGGTGAAGGTAGTACTATTCATCACAAGCTCAGCACACTGTTGTGCATTGTCTTTAATGTGCCAGGCATAGCTAAAGAAGGCCTTGGGATTACCCTTAGCCTGCAAGGCTATCCTGACCTAATAGTTGGCCTTCCCTCTATGTAGCCTTTGACATTTTTGTATAGGGGCTCTGTGAATAATTTTGCATAGGTATCTGTAGTCTCGCAGTTAGGGGAAGCCTTAAGTTTTGACAAATTGACACTTGACTCATTACATCTGAGTGATGCCTCCAGGTGCATCTGCAGTTAACTCCTACTGATGCCTCTAGGCATCAAATATTGCTTGTTCTTATTTGCATCAGTAATTCCAAAACCATGCTATGTACAAGGTTTTAAAATATTTAATCTTAAAGCTTACACAATGGCAAATTCAACTGCATTAATATTTGACCTCTGTCTAGTGCAGGTAAATATATATTAACTGTTGTTTTCATTATATTACTTTATATAGATATAATTTTCCCATTTTTCAAAATACCTCAAAAACAAGTAACACAGACAGAACTTCTTAGCCTCATATGAAAGCTTTCAGGTAGATGAATAAAATGCTGCTGGCAGTATGTATGTAACTTAAAGGTTGCTGAGATATTGTAAGTTTTTTACAAAATATTACAAATGTAATAGTTACTATGTTTGCTGTGACTTATAACATTCAGTTTAAGAACGATAACCTGAAGAATACTACCAATATAAAACTAGTTTGTGCTGAAGAGTTTGACATTTATACTTATTTCATAACTCCTATAGCTCCAGAGATATGAACATTTGTTTGAAATTTGAGGACATAATTTGATTCTGCCAAAAGGCTTAGGCTCCGCCCATTGGAAGTTACATTGCAAACTTCTCGAGCTCCATTGGAGTGAATGAGTTAATAGGATGCAGTTTGCCTTAGAATAGTTTAGCTGGATTTTCTGGGTTGAATTTTACTTCAACGGAGACTGCTTTGTTATCCAGTTTCACTAATGAGGATGTGACATGGGGGGTGTAATGTGCTCCTATGTCTTGCGAACCAAATCATTATGCTTGATCCTGTGGTTGGAGCATGTGCTGTCTTTTCCATGTTTTTTTTGTTAATAAACTCCAGGAAGCAATCTGCCTGTGAGTATCAGGCAGTATACATTTCTCAGGCTATATAGGGGTAGTTAAAGTTACACATGAAAGGGTGTTTGGATGGATGGTGAGCAGTTCTAGTAGGTGTATGTAAGAGTTGTGAGACTGTAGGGACATAGATAGTGACCTAGAGCCAGCCATGATATGGTGACTTGCAGGTATCATTGTGTTTACGCAGTTTTTAATTTCTCCAAGTGTTTTGGGTTTCTAATACCATGATGGGAATGGACTTCATTCCTCAGTCAAAGTATGATTAAAGTTCATGAAATTAGTATTGTTTCAATTTTTGATGTTAGCCTGAAGTGCTGTTTGCAGCACCCACAATGTGCCCATTAATGACTCCTTCTGCAATTTGTATGGAGTTATATATATATTGATAACATTTCTAACATCTCTATTACTACTGTTGGAACTGTCTGGATATCCTTCATCCACATTGCCCTCATTTCTGCTTGCAAATCCTAGTATTTTATGACTTTGTGTCTCAAAGTACGTAATACGCTGTAGTCACTGGGTGTGGTGATTTCAATGATCAATGTTGCCTTTGTCTTCTTTTCATGGACTACTATATCTGGTTTTCTTGCTTCTATTTTTTGAACAGTTGGTAATGGGTGATCCCATGTGATATAACTTCATAATTTTCTATAATGCTTTGTGGCTAATGTTTCCATTGTTTTTCAACTTCTTCAGCCTATAATTTCAGTATACAGTCCTTCTGCCATTAGGGTATCACAACCAGCAACAAGATGTGCAACTATTTCCAATTCTGTCAATGTTGTTTTCAGTATTAATTTTAGTCTTCTAAAATATACATAAGTTTTATTCGCATGTGTTTATATTTTGTTGTTGATCCTTCATCGGTTCCCAGATATTTATACAATCCCTCTTGCTCAAGTTCTCTTATATCACATTCCTGTCACAAGCTGATGTTTTCTTGGTGCTGCAGCTTTCCTGCTATAAAGGTTCCTTATGCACATTTATCAAGACCAAATTGCATTCTTATATCATCTGAAAAAGTTTTGACCACTTGCAGTTGTGCTTTCACTTCCTCATCTGATGAGCTGTACAGTTTTAAATCATCCACAACAAGAAGGTGAGAAACCTTTACCTTTGTTGTTTTCTGGGAGCCAAATTATAAGCATGAACTAATCTGTTAAGTAAACAGCTTAATTGGTTAAGGGCAAAACAAAAGACTAGCGGTGACAGAGTTACCCTGGAATATCCCCTTTGAATTTTTACTCCTGGAATCATAATTTTTCCTTTATCATGTCTTAACTGCAAAGTAGTTTGCCACTGTTTCATGGTCATGATCAGTGTAGTAGAGTGTATCTTATACATTTTTAAGCACTTATTTATCCATGAATGTGGGATACTGTCAAATGTTTTTTTGTAATTAATCCATGCTATATATATTTATATTCTTCCCCTTTTTTACAATACTCCATTATGACTTTCTTTATTAAGAAATGGTCCTTTGTTCCTTATGATTTTCTTTTGTTACCCTTTTGTTCTCTTGCCATGATTGAATTTTACTTCTTCCATTCATCATCTTTGTTATGTTCCACAAGATCTTCAAAGATATTTCTCCAAAATGTATCTACTTCTTCTTTTTTTTGGTGGTGTTTCAATTCTTTTTGCCTTTTTTTCCCAGCTCTCTGTAAATCTTTTTGGGGTCATCAATAACTTACTTATTTTGTACTTTTCCTTTATATTGATCTACCTATCCTCAACGTTTCTTCTGCCAGTGCTGATATTGTTAGTTTATTATTTGTGATAGTGCACAATAGATCCTCAATTTTTTTCATTTTTCAAATACATTTGAATGAATTCCATAGTATTTATACATAACATCTTAAATAACTATGCCCACTATTTACATTAACCTGACACTATAACAGATCTTAATGTATACAGTTACTTTATAAGTATGTCCAATTCATTATCAGAGTGTCTAATCAATTATTGTACAGTGTCAATCAGCAATAAGACTTTTCCCCAAGGGTTGTTGATAAATGGCTTTGGATAAGTTCATAGATTAGTTCATAGATTAGCACTAAGCTAACTGCCCTTGCGAGCCATTTTAAGCCTAGCCAGTTATCCCTTGTGAGACTCAAACCCCGTACCTTGCGTTTGTAAGGCAAACACCTTAACCATAAATTCTTAGTTCTTTAATTTTAATTTTAATTTCCAATAATGTTGTGGTCTTCAGTAGGCTGTAGACGTCTTACAGAAGTTGGTATTCTGTTTTTATTCCATCTTCTTTTTATACACTTCCTTGAAATTGCAAGTATAGTCCATACTAGATACATGTTTGACATATTCAAATGAGGACCTTCATTCACATTTAATAATATAAGAGCTTTAGTTAAATAAAATGATTCATTAAATAAAGTTTGTAGAAAGTTATTAATACCATTCCAAAATGGCTTAATTTTAACACAATCAAAGAAAATGTGGCTCCAATCTGCATTGTGTACTTGCTCATATCTCCAACATATTCCTTGTATGGAAGAACTAATTTTACAGATTCTGTCTGGGGTTAAGAATGCTCTGTGCAAACATTTCCAATTCAAACCTTTCCAGTATTGTGTAAAGGATGTATATTTTATTGATAATAAGATATTTGTTTTAATATCTTCAGTTAACTGTATTGAGTGTCCTTTTGTTATATATTTCCAGTATGGGGTTTTGGGTGTTGTTTTATCATCATCTTCTTTCAGCTGTTCCCATTAGGGGTCACCACAGTGGATCATATGTTTCCATTACTTCTTGTCCTCTGCATTTTGCTCTGTCACAAAAACCACTTGCATGTCCTTTCTCACCACATCCATAAACCTTATCTTAGGCCTTCCTCTTTTCCTGTTACATGGTAGCTTCATCCTTAGCATCTTTTTCCCAATATACTCAGCATCCCTCCTCAGCACATGTCCAAACCAATGTAATCTTGCCTCTCTGGCTTTGTCTCCAAACCTTCCAACCTGGGCTGACCATCTAATATACTTATTCCTAATCCAGTCCACCCTCATCATACCCAGTGCAAATCTTAACATCTTTAACTCTGCCACATCCAGCTCTAACGCCTGCCTTTTTGTCAATGCAACTGTCTCCAACCCATATAACATAGCTGGTCTCACTACCCTTTTGTAGACCTTCCCTTTCACTCTTACTGGTACTCGTCTGTCACATATCACTGCTGATACTCTTCTCCACCCACTCCATCCTGCCTGTACTCTCTTCTTCACCCCTCTTCCACACTCACCAAGTATCAGTTTGGGTGCTGTTTTATAGTTTATCAATATTTTGTAAAATTTTGAAATACTGTTTCCCATGTCAAAATCATTATACATGATTTCATATATGTATTTCATAAATTTAGGTATTTCTTTAAATAAAGAATTGTTAATTATTCTACTTAAATCTTATGAATATAACAGAATACTCTGTAAAGTTAGCCAATCCTGTTTTAGAATTTTGTATGTTGTTTTTATTACTTGCATATCTAAAACTTTTAGTTCTTTGATACATTGGAGCCAACACACAAATCCTTTCTGTTCCCAGGAATTAATAATTTTTCTATATATTTTATGTGGAAAGTTCTTTGTGACTATAAATGGTGTTAAAAGATCAAACCAGATTTTTAAATCTATATTTGCATTAATAATTTTCCTAAAGAGTCAGTGTAATAATTAATCATACGATTTTAGTGTGTTTAGTTATGTCATTTTGCATACTAATACATAATATATGCCATGGCAAATTGTTTTTATCTATTTAAATTTTTTTGTAAATCAAATTCATTACTGATATTACAGTTAGTAATCCTTTCCAATTTGCAGAGTAATTTGGACTTATCTAATCTGAGATTGTTTTAGATATTGATGCTTTTATATATGTTTCTATATCAGGAAAGATTAACCCTCCCTGTTTCCAATGTCTGATATGATGTATTAAAGCTATTCTGTTTCTTTTGGGAAACCATAAAAATTTTATTAGGCATGAATTTATTTCTTTAAGTATATTCCTTTCTGGTAACAGTTGTATTGCCAATGCTATATATAGCATCTTGGGCAGTAAAACCATTTTTATTAACTGTAGTCTATCTTCAAATGTTAATATTATTTTGTTCCATTTTCCCACAGAGATTTTAATTGTATTAATGATATTATTGTAGTGTTTTGGACTAATTCATTATTATCTTTGCATAACTCAATTCCTAGATATTTTAGGGTAGATTCGTGTTTCCCTATTATGTGATCCCCCTTAGTCTGCATTTTTTTTTTGATTTATTGAAATGGAGTCTTGAAGTCATGTGAAATTTGTCAATTAATGTATCTAATTCTTCTAATGTCTCATTTGTATTAGATAATGTTAATAATATGTTATCAACAAATGTCATTACTTTAGAATTGTATTGTTCATAAACATCTATTCCTTGGATTTTTATATTGTTATGAATTCAATCTGCTAATATTTCAATAGCCAGAGCAAACAGAATTGGTGACATGGGACATCATTGTTTAGTGCCTTCTGTTATACGTATAGATTCAGAGGTAAAAGGACCTAACTTGACATACACTAAATTATTTGTATATATATTCTTTAGGAGATGAACAAAGGATGCAGGAAATTCAAATAGCCTTAAGAATTTGAATAAATAGTCCCAATTTAGGGAATCAAAGGCTCTCTCTATATCTAAGTCAAGTATGACTGTTTATTTTCTTTATTAACATAATCTATAAGAGAAACTATCCTTTTAATATTGCCATGTGTGTGTCTATGATATATAAATCCAGTTTGATCATTATTTATTGTTTTGAATAGTGGTAGTTTCATTCTGTTAGTTAATATTATCATAAATATCTTATAGTAATGCCGCAGTGGTACGGCGGTAGCATTTTTACCTCACAGCAAGAGGTTCTCCTGTTCGATTCTCGACATGGCTTGGGAGTGCTTTCTGTGTGGAGTCTGCATATCCTCCCCGCAGTTGGGTAGCGTTGAAAAGACATGCGTACGTAAATGGTCATGCCTTCGTTGAAGGTTGGGTGTCGAGCTGGCACCTAGGCGTTTCATAAAAATCTACTGCCAATCATTAGCGGAACAGAGTCCTGCTGTGGTGACCCCTTACTGGGAAAAAGCCAAAAGACAAACAACAACAACAACATCTTATAGTCATTATTTAATAATGATATAGGTCTATATAGGTCTATATAGGTTTGGGGATTTGTTTTCCTTTAAGATTGGTGTGATTAAGGAATATCTCCAAGAGGGTGGTATTAAAGCTTGTGACTGAATTTCTAATATCGTTTTATGGAAGACGGATAGTATCTTTGAAGGAAAAAGTTTATATATTTCCATAATTATGCCATCTATACCTGGAGCTTTACTATTTTTACCTTATTTTATTGTATCTGTAATTACTTGTAGGATATGGGTGCTTGCTGATCTAGTTTTAATTTTTCAGTTTTTTTTTTATATATTAGAAGATTTTTCATCTAGATTTAATTGATCGATATGTATATTTTCTTTTTGGAAATGTTCCATATAGTGATTTCTATAGGCATCAAGAGTGTCACCTATAGCTGAGACATTTTCCCTTTCTTTTCATGGAAGATACATTTAATGTTATTAGCTTTTGATTGTATTTTGATTCTTGTGGATAAATTATGTAGATACTTGGGAGAAGTGGCTAAGGTATTAATTTTTAGTTTTATTCTAGAGTTAAACTAGTTTATGTATTAGAATTTTGTTGTATGTATTGCTTAATAGTATTACTTTCTTTTTCATCTCCAAATGATTTTGACTTTTTTCAGCTTTTACTGACAAAAGTTTGGATTGTAGATCTAATAATTCAGAATCCCAGTCTTTGATTTTTTTTTTGTTTATACCAAGTTAGGGTTTAACCATATATGTAAGCTTTTAATGAGTCCCATATCATTATTTTATTTATCTCTGTGGTGTAATTAATATCTAAGAATAGATATAGTACTATTGTAGATTATGGGTGCATATCCCCTATGTCACTAGATGGGTTGCAAACTGGCTCAAGGACAGAACCCACATGGTTAGAATTGCTGGAGCCATGTCAGACTCCAAACCAGTTACAAGCGGTGTCCCACAAGGCTCAGTCCTGGGACCTCTCTTGATCGGTATATATTTCTCGGAGGTACAGGCCAACATGGAAGGACTGTGGCTGACCAAGTTTGCAGATGACTGCAAACTGGGTGCCATAATCGACTCTCCAGCTGAGACAAGCATCCTCCAAAAGGGCCTTATAGAAACAGACAACTGGTGCCAGAGCCATGGCCTCAAGCTAAACGCCAAAAAGTGTATAGTCCATCCCCTTTGGCAAAAACAAAGTGCCCACAAATTACCACATAGGTGGTAATCCATTAAGTACAGAAGAAGTAATTAGGGACCTGGGGACCCAAGTTGATAGCAATCTCTCATTTCACAACCACATGGCCAAAGTGGTTAGAAAAACATTTTATATAGCCCACCTAATCATGAAGAGATTCACATCTAGATCAGGGGAGGTCATCGTGCCTCTTTACTCATCCCTCATCAGGCTCATAATTGAGTACAATGCCCCTTTTGGGATGTACCTTACCAGACACCTGCAGCAACTGGAAAGACCCCAAAAGTACCTCACCAAGAGGATCAAAGGGTTCAAACAGATGCCATATGCTGCCCGGTTAAAGAAACTCCAGCTCTACTCAGTGGCATACTGCATGCTCAGAGGCGATCTGTGCCTGACATATAAAGCCATGTCCAACTCGGAATTAATGGACATGCTGCACCTCAGAAAATCCAAATCCCATCGAGCTACGCTCTCGAGAGACTTGAACCTCAGCACTGAAATAAATAGGACATGCTGGAGGGATAGATTCATAACCCAGAGGCTCCCTTCACTCTGGAATAAAATCCCAGTCCAGGTTAGGCAGAGTCCCTCATTGACTCTCTTCAAGAGGAATCTTGATGAGTGGATGGGAGATCATAGGTTTACCCCGGGTATCACTTCTGTGTCACTGTTAGACAGAGGCACAGTATACTAACCTCGAAAAAGGGCATAGCAAAATTAATTTAAAATGGGTGGTGAAAGCCAAACACACTCTGGCTAGGCTTATAAATGCCCTAGGGCAGATAGCCTAGTATGAACCTATGAACCTATTAGACAGAATTATAATACAATATAAATGGATACTTATTGTATAAGCAATTAATATTAACATAAAAGATAGATGACAAGCAATTCAATGATATTAAAGTAGGATATATCATATAAAAAAACCTCATTAAAAAATTATAGCACATAGTTATTTAACATATTCACCCTTATCAATGAAGTCTTTCAAAACTTATTACTTAATATAAATAGATGGTAATAACATTTATACCTAATGTTTATAATACAATTTATTTTACTGGATATATCAGAAGTTATTTTTCATTGTTTGCTAGCATTTAATCACTTGGTTTGTTGCTAACTTACTTAAAGCATCAAGTTTGTTTTATGTGAACATTGAAAGTTAGTGCATTTTAATTATCAGTGCATCCCTCCTCCCCCCGTTTCCTACACATACACATTTTCATATCTGCAATTTCTTATTATAAAATGAGTGAAATTATAGTTTAAAAACAACAAATTCACTTATTGTGATTAATGATTACAAGTACCCTTTCCATATTCATAAATTGCCATTTTTATGGCTTATACTGAAAGTTTTTAGATTTAGATGGCAACATTCTATTTTGTATAATCAGAAAATGTTAAACTGAGTGATTATTGTCAATTTAATACTATTTGTTCAGAATGTAATTGTTACATTTTGTGACATTCCTAGTTCAGGCTTCTATTGTTTCCCTTGAACAACTTTGTCAGTTTGATGTCATGTATAAACTATTAGTTACTTTGGAAACAGCTTAAGTATTATGTATGGTCAAGATGGGTTACAAAACCACAGTTTAAGTTAAAGCAATTATATGAATTGTTATGCACATTTACTTGTATGAGAAAATCATCATGCTTCCCTTTGATGTTCAATATAGTGTATGTCTTTTATAACAAGTTCAAACAGCAGTGTTATTATACACAAACCCATGTTATTAAACTGAGTGTATATTGTCAATTTAATGCTATTTGTTCAGAATATGATTGTTACATTTTGTGACATTTCAAGTTCAGGCTTCTGTTGTTTTTCTTGAACAACTTTGTCAGTTTGATGTCATGTATAAAACATTAGTTACCTTTACATACACACATATCAGTACTTCAAGCACAGGCAACAATGCCCATCCAGTTTTGTCAGAATACCATTCACTAGTTCATGTGGTGTGTTTCCAGGCTGTTCTTAAAATATCCAAACCAATATTTCTCCTGTTCCATTTTACCAGCCTGTTCCATGCAGTGACCACTCTGCCAGTGAACCACTCAACACACCTTCCATTCCCACAGATATTTCAACAAAGGAAATCTGATGACTCTCTAGCACTTCCTGCCAACCCCAAACACCCCTAGTATCAGCTATCTCCATATGCCCAACATGTTCAAGCAAGCTCACCTCCCAGACCACTGCAAAGGGTACAGCACAAGACCAAGTGCTCTTAGTATTTCACAGTAACTCAGACTTCCACTCTTATGTATGTCCTTAATGTGTTTGGACCAAAATACATTATAAATATAAAATTTGCCTCATTATTTATTTATTTATTTATTTATTTATTTTTTATCAAGAATCAACTTAATGAGCTAAACAAAGTATTGGGAGACCATCAATATGTGTACATGTTGTTTAAAACAGTGCTTTTATTATATATATATTTTTTAAAACCAAACACTTCATTGCCGGGAATAATCTTGTAGGTTCCTCAGAGCCATTAAGCATTATCATCACTCTGTCTCTGTTACCATAGCATCCTGGGAGCATCTGTTTCTGTTAGTGTGTATGTGTACTGCATACCAGAGGCTCGTGATGCACCTGAAGCAAAGTTTAACTTCATTGCAACTTCAAGCCTAAATTCCCTCCCTTTAAGCAAGGCAGAAGCCAGGAAAGAACAGAGAGCAAACAGATCAAAAAAAAAAAAAAACTCCCAAAAATCCACCACAACAAGAGATAACACATTCTTCAAGCCTTCCCAACTCTCACTCAGCAGATGTATAAACAAACTATTCTCTGCCAAAATATCCCAAATCAAAGTTTTATCCACCCCATTACCCTGGATCCAGGCTAAAACACCAAATGTCTCTTCTTAATACACAAGCATCAGTAAACCTTGAGCATGAGCCACAACCCACAGCTTCCCAGAGACGAAAACGGCAACATACAACAGCTGCCAGACACAGCTGCATCCACACACACCATGTCAGGCTTAATCAAACAGCACTTGTAGCTGTGATACCTACCATAATTGGTATTAACTATATTTAGACAGAATAATGATGACATTTATACTAAGAGTGTGCTACTATTATTTTACCAGGATATGCATGACATTTCTAAATCATACTTTAACTGAAGAAGGCATTCGTCTCCATGACAGCATTTTTTTTCAAAACACTCTACTGTTACTGTTATTATATATGATGTTAATTTGTTACATTTGAGTCTGAACTCTGATGAATGGTACCTTGTTGAATTAGTTAATTAATTACTTAAATTATAAGTAAAATCAATGAAAAATGAACAAGATAAGTATTCATTGAATTCAAGTAGGGAAATAGAAACTTCTATGTTTGTATTATATGTTGCTTTGTTTGGCTTATATATAATGCAAATAGTAATCCATCTTAACCTGCCTTTGTTTGTGAAGAATTACTGGACTCTTTGAACATTCTGTTTCTCAGTTGTTTAAAAAAAACTTTTTTTAAATAAAAACATATGACAAGTGATGTAACATATCAGATGATACTTTGAGAGATATAGCTGTAACAGTTATTTTTTTGGAACAGCTATCTTGGAATCAGTTTTTTGTTTCTTCTTTCTAGCATCAGTCCAAGGATTTGTTTCCTTTATTCTTTTAAGAGTAGGGGCCATTCATTCCATTTCTTCTGGGATAGACAGTATGTTGTTGTTTTTGATTAATATAATAGCTTCTTCTAAGTCATTAAAGGTTCTCATCTCATTGGCAAAAAGTCTTTTTTATTTTCGCTGGAAAGGCCACCTGTGCTTTAATGTTGTTTTGTTTCAACAGTTTTATTATTGGCCAGATTTTTTTCCTTTGTTCTAGTATTCTGGAAGAATAATCATTGTCAAACCTTATCAGCCTTTGATTGTATTTTAAGGGTGATTTTCTCCAAGCAGATTTTAATATTAGTTCCTTGTCCAGAAATGAAAATAAATTTTATAACTATGGATCTAGGTGGAGTATTTGTTGAGTTAGAAACAGGTTTCCTCAGTGCTCTATGTGACCTTTCAATTCCAAATTAAAGTCCCTCTTTCAAGTCTAAAAAATTCAGGAGTCCAGGTTGTTAAGAATGAAATAATCTCTTCTCCTTCAGTGTTTTCAGGCAGACCAAAGATCCTTATGTTGTTTCTCCTTTCCCTGTTGTCTAAGTCATCTATTTTGTTAAGCAGCCATGTATTCTGTTTAAACAGAAATTCTTTTTGGAATTCTTCCTCTTTGAGTCTCCCTTCAATGTCATTTAGAGAAGTCTCTATATTTGTTATTTTTGTATGGTGCTGCTGTAATAGTTCCTTAAGACTATCAGTCTGTTTTTAAAAATTTAATTTGAGGTTTTCTAGGCCATTTTTAAAACCATCCATCTTCAAAAATAGTTCCTGTAAGGTAGATGTCATCAATTGCAGTTCTTTTTTCAAAGCAGCATCTGGATGAGAATTCCTTGAGTTGTTCACAATATATCTCCAAGTTAATGACAGGAACATTTTTGTATATCTCCACCAAAATTGATATTTATGTAGATTAGTAGTTTGTCTATAGATTTCTGACATTTTAAACTTGAAAATAATAAAATTTCCCTAAATTATTATGCTAGTTTATGGAGCTCTCAAAATTCACTGCTCTCGGTTGGCCATCTTGGCTCCGCCCTACATCATCCTGCATGATATATCCTGTTCTGTTCTGATACTTTGATTGCTTTTATCATGTCTGTCTTTCTGAGTATTGTTGTTGCTCTCTTCCCTCTTCTATACTCTTATGACAGTGACACTTCTTGCCTTAACTGCTTGATAGTTTTCACTATTCATTACTTCTGTGATGGCATTCAATTTCTCCCCTTCCTTGCCCTTACTACCCTTTGTTTTTGTGGTAAGACTTTATCTATTATTAATTTAGCAGCACCCTAATATTTCCTGTTTACTTCTGTTATAGCACATGCATCTCTATGTACAGTCCTAATTACTGTGTTCATTTGTTTTATCAGACTTCTAACTTTATGTTTTTTTTTTATCTTATATCTGCCCATCTCTATTAAATCAAGCAATTCTTCTTTTAGATCATTTTCTTATAAACCGATGGCACATTCTTTTTTCTCCATTTCCTGAGGACATTCTGTAGAAAGTTCCAAGCATCTTCCTGTGTCACATTCCCTATAGTTTCATCCTGTGTCATCCATTGCTCTTTTGTATGGGAACACACTGGCCTATCCCTCCACAACATTGACTACATCAGAGTTCCCGCAGTTTCATGTTCCTTCCCTTGCTGTGCAACTCCAGCTGAACATTTCTACTTGTTTCCTAGGGAAGGCTCCCAAATATCTTCATATCGCAACTGATCAGATGTTTCTCACTACACTGGTTTCTCCTTAATTTGGGGACCAATTTCCCAAGACTGCTCTGAAGTTATCAGACAGATCTTCTACACTAAATCCTTCACTTCACAGGTAATCCATAATTTCATTTTCTGTTTCTTTAACTTCTCCATTACTAATCCTCTTTTTAACTTTTCCTCTTTGTTTTCATATTTTTGCACTGAAAATTTTACCATGTCTGGGTGTTTTTCCTTGTATTTCTCTTCAAATATCTTTGGTGCTGCTGTTTTTGTATTGGTTAGTTTTGCTTTCTCCTTTGCATAAATATTGCACCATATTATTACTCCTTTTCTTTCCCATGCCCATATTTCTTCTTCAGATGTCTCCTTCTGCTTTTTTTTCTTTACCTGGGGAGCTCATTGTTCCATCATGCTGTGATATGGCCTGTGTTAGACTTTCTGCAATAAAGCCTTCACTTCACAAGTATTCCATACCTTCATCTTCTTTTTTAACTTCTGCTTTACTAATCTGCTGTACTATGTTCCGTCTTTGTGATCTTATTTTTTATATTGTGAAATTGTTCACGTCTGGATGTCTTTGCCTATTTTTCTCTTTGAATATCTTTTGGCCCGCCTTTTTTGTATTGATTAATTTGGCTTTCTCCTTTGCATAAATATTGTGCCATATCAGATCTCCCTTTCTTTACCATCTCCATATTCCTTTTTTATACCTTTCAAAAATCTCTAGATTTTGTTCTTCATATTTTCACACTTCCTCAGTCACTTCTTTTTCCAAACAGCCAAAGTTTATTGGTCTATATAATGTTATTCATAAGTCAGTTGTATTAATGAACACAATTTTTTTTATTTGAAGCTTCTGACAGTTTTTCTTGTGGAATTATTTTTCTTTCCTCTAATTTCTCTCTTAATCTTTTTGTATATCTTCTGCTGGAAATTCTAGACTTCTTGCATAATAGTAACAATACATAATGTATTTCTTATCCTCATTAGTCCACTATTGTCTTTATGGCTCTTTTTTGGCCTATCAGTTTTTGTGATTTTAGTGGACTAATACTTCCTTTTACAACAAGGGGCATCCTCCCCCAGGGCCTGTCCTACACTATTGTAGGACTACTTCTGTGTCTTAATTTTTTTCCAGTCATATCACTAGTGCGCTGACCAGGATTGGGTACTTTTTTATCCTGGGTCTTGTGCACTCAGCTAGCTTTTATTTTAACCTACTTCTGTTCATGGTATATGCTATATAAGATACAGTCTATATATCAGTGTCATCTTGGTGAGATTTTTGTAAAACCAGAGTCTGCCTTGTGTAGGTACTCACCAAGACTTGAAGATGAGTTCAATTCCAGCAATACTACTCTCTTTGCTTGCTGACTTATCATCTCTCCATTTGGAACTGGCGTTATGTTTGATGACAACATAGATTGAGACACATTCACTATTTTCCCAGGTCTCTGTCATTGGTGGTCTAAACATGTGGAAGGCACTGTAACTTTGCAGTTGCGGAGTACTGTCTATGGCTTTAAACCAAGTCGGTTATGGCATAGATGTCTACCTTCTTCAGAGTGAGGAGAGTTTGAAGAGTGTGGAGGTTTTTTTTTGTTTAGGCTCCTAGAACTGAGCAGTAGCACCTTATGGTTACTTATAGACTTTTTCACTATGTTAGTAGTTTTGTCGTTTTGGAATTTCTTAAAAAGTCCTCTAAGGAGGTGGATAAAGTTTTAGTCAATATCCAAAGTGTATGAGAGACAGGTGCAACCCATCCCTAGTAAACCAACAAGGTCTTTTGTCCATGTCCCCCCATGCTGACAGATATTGCATTCCCCTGCAGTGACACCAGAATCTAATTCAATTATTAAAATCAATCATTTTATGTTCATACTGTGGCATCTTCCTTGGTGTGGGTAGAATGCTGCCCAATGCAAGACGCATACCTATCTGTGTCAAATATTCTAAGAGATCCATTATGTCTCTTTTCATATAGCCCAGTGAGGAACATTTAAGGTTATTAATTCCCACATGGACTATGATAGAATCATATTGGTACCTGGGGTTCAGTGACTTGAGTGCACGCATGATAATGCAGACCCTTCCTACAGATTGGCAACTAAGCATTATTTTCTTCTTGTCTAACCAAGTGAATGGGGCTGTGATACATAATGGAGTCCCCAATGAGAACAGTCTTAGATAAATTATATACTTTTGCTATGGGCTTTACTCTTGGGGGACCATTGGGTATAAGCTTACATGAGATATTTGGTGTTGTTTTGGGTGTGTTTTAAAGTTATTGCTAATGAGCAGTGTTGTCATTAGATGGCTTTGGAGGTCCTTAAAATTTGAGAAGGTTTCTTTTAAGCACCTCAGCATAAGACAATTTGTGTGTGTGGTAAGCAGAGTCTGTGAGGGATGAAGTGTGGGTATTCCTGACAACCTCATTACTATGCAAGATTTTTGTCTCCAGGGAAGTTGTGCATTTACATCTGTCACATACCACATTATATTGTGTAATGATGAAATGGTTGTTTGAGAATGTCTGACAATTGATACATTGCCTTAGGATGCCAAAATCTATGAAACTGGCCACAGAGACATTTGGAAATTGTATAACCATTTGGTCCAGACACAGAATAGAGTGGACTGTTTAGGATTAATGACTGGGTTTTAATAGGGATTGCCTACGGTAGTTTTGGGGTTAAGGGCAAGATGTTATATAGTGCTAGGATATGGCATTGCTATTCACTATGCAAGTTATCTGTTTTTAGCTCAGTTGCACATAATGCCACACTGTTTAACAAGTTTCTGACCTAACTGTGACAGTATAGGGAGATTTTACTGTCTAGGCATTTGCTACTATACAGGGCACTGCTAACTGCTGTTGCTTGGTGGTCAGTGTCATGCATACATGCTTGATTTATAGTAGAGAAAAACAAGCTTGAAAACTGACTCCTATGCTCTCTAGCTAATACACAATTACATGTTGAGCTTCCTGATTTGCTTTTCAACTCAGAGAGACCAGATAAACACTTTGTGCCACAAAATGTATGAGCATCTCTTAATGTAAAAGCACAGCAAAAGCAGCTCTCAAGTGCAGATTGAAAAACAAACAACTACCAAACAACTAAGTTCCTGGCTAATTCACATATCTGCAAGCTTATTAGGGGACAAACAGACCTAGAAAAGCCAGAAAATACAATATACGCTTTAAAATGCTCAAAAACAGTAGTGATCACTGTATAGAGCAAGTTGTTGTATCTTTCGGCTTTTCCCGTTAGGGGTCACCACAGCAGAACTCCGGTTCGCTAATGATTGGCAGTTGATTTTTACGTGCCGAGTTGCCAGCTCTGATGCACAACCTTCAACGAAGGTACGCCCATTCATGCATGTCTCCACACAGAAGACGCTCTAGCTAAGAATCGAATGGGACAATGTCTTACTGTGAGGTGACAACGCTACCGCAACACCACAAGTACAATAAATCAAGAAAATATTCTTATCTTAGCTTGGATGACTTTGAGTGCAGTTATATCATTTGAAACATGTTGTAGAGTTCTCTGTAACATAAATCCAGTTCTCATACATTACATTCTTGCACATCTTCAGCAGTAGTATTGACCCTCAGATCTTGCAATATCCACAAATAAGTAAATCTTTCAATCTTTGTTTTTAAGTATAATTCCCCACTGAATGTAGTTCTATACATAAGTAAAATAGGCACAGCTCATGATAAATAAAAGCAAAACAAAAACAAATGTGAAGTAGTGATCTAGAATAATTCACTTTATCGACAAAGAATGGACCTGTACTCATTTTTGTCTCCACATCTATCAGAGATAGATCATATTAGTGAAATGCCAGATAACGTAAATTTTAAGTAAAACAAAAGCATCGTACAGTAAATATACATACTGTGTTTTCTGTGGATTGTAATTTACTAGAATATGAACTAAGAGACCAAGATTTTCAATGTATTATTTTTTATTATGCAAAAATTTTAATCATTCTGGCCATTGCTTGCTCAAGGCAGTGATGAGCATTTTAATAAAGGATTGTGCTCTGTCCCAAATAAATAGACACAGATACCTTACATTCATTAAAGCTACTCACAAATAAAGTTAATTTCTGCCTTGCAATGAAAGATTATCAAAGACGTAATAGTAACATTTTCTTTTAAACCTAGCTGTTATATACCCCATATATATATATATCTATGTTGTCTCAAGTATTGAAGTGACTTGCAAGACGGAGATTCATAGTGTACTCTTCTGCCTTTAAAAAATAAATAAATATTTCAAAATCTAAGCATGAAACAAACACCTCACACAATTTAAGAGTGATGGCTAGATATTAGTTTGCTCTTTAATGTGACTTGCACCCATGTTATTGAATGCCTACCCTATTAATTTATGTACTCAGTGATCTATTAGGTACTGGCATTCTTATATGTATAAGGTAGATATGGGTGTTTTGTGGATGGGAATCGTGGCTGTTTTAGGAACAAGGACTTTTTTAAATAAGGATATGGAATATGCTAAAGCTGGTGTTATTCTCAGATATACATTTTGAAAAAATTAAAAAATGAGCCACATTGTGGTATGGAGCGGTCTTCCATCCAATTCCACTACGTCTAGTCTAGTTGCAACTTCTCAAGGAACCAACTTGCTGAACACAGCTGCTTGGGAAATCCGCCTGACAAAAAATGAAAAGAAAATGTTTTTGCTGAGAACTAGCCCCCCCATGCTCCCGCTGAACTTACATATATATATATATATATATATATATATATATATATATATATATATATATATATATATATATATATATATATATATATACATATATTTATATATATATATATATATATATATGTATGATTATATATTCCAACTTCATGACCACACAAACATGAAGAAGAGAAATATTTCCCAAAACCGAGAAAGTGTACCAGCAGTAATTTCCTATGCAAGCAGCTACTAGAGTGTAATAAATGTATTCTGGAAGTTAGAGCCTCATCCAAATTGTACTTTACTTGCTGTAGAGAAGCCGTTTTCATAAAATGAGCTATCTAAGCACAAGGATCAAGTTACATGTAGAAGTCTGTTACATAGTATAGTTGATAAAGCCCAAAGTAGTATTAAGAGTTCAAATTTTATTAGCACTTTGGGCGAGGTCAGTGCCTCCCCTTCTTCAGATAAAAAAACACATCAATTAACAAGTGTTTTATACTAAAATTAAATCAATTAATCAATGAAATTGTTCTCTTAAGCTGTAATTAAAGAGAGCAAAATTAAAAACCTGTTCCTTGGAAATACACTCTAGGATCCATTCCCTTATTGACACTATGTATACCTATATAACTGCAATGATATTCTCTTAAAAAAAAAAATCTAATGAGCCATTATGAATTATAAACTATGACATGACGAAGCATTTTTATATTTTGTATTTTGCTTTCTTTTATACTAATTTGTTGGATTATGCCTACTTTTATAATAATGTTTTTTCTGTCTGCTACATTTACTGAAATTGGAGTTTTCTCTGTGGACTTCCTCAGAAAAAGGACCTACGTCCAGTCAGACTTTCCCAGCAAACAAATATAAATTAAAATAAATATATGTGTGTGTGTGTGTGTGTGTGTGTGTGTGTGTGTGTGTGTGTGTGTGTGTGTGTGTGTGTGTGTGTGTGTGTGCGTGTGTGTGTGTGTGTCTGTGTGTGCATGGGTGTCTCTCTCTCTTTCTCTCTCTCTCTATATATATATATATATATATATATATATATATATAGTTTGCAGTAATCTGTAAAAGTGGTTATCCATAAACCTTTTCCCACTCTTGCCTCTGACAAAAACAGTCCAAACAGTGACCCCAGTATAGAACCCTAAGTGACAATTTGTTTACTATCATGTCTCCCTATCCTGTATTCTTATATCTTGCTGCTTAATCAGTTTTTTTTTATAATTATTATTATGAATTTGTTAACAAGGTTCAATTCCCTTAGCCTCCACTGCTTAACTCTGGGACTCTGAGCAAGTCACTTAACCAGAAAATTCTCTGGGTTAAATCCTGAAAAGATCCATGGAGATCATGGCTCTACCCCAGAAGACAAATACAAATAAATAAATAAACCTGGAAGCCCTATCTGGTTAAATAACATGCTCAGTGTCATACAATAAGTAGGGGGTAGTGGAAGAAAACAAACTCTGTAGCTTGGGGAACTTGTTATCATCTCAGAGCTTTAATCCCCTGCACTAAATGAAAGACAAACTGGAACTAAACTGTCTCAGATACATAGAATATTGCAATCCATTCTCCTCTTAGGATTTCATACATAGTTAAGATATTTTTTAAACAGCATTTTATTAGAGATGATATGACTAAGCATAACATTATAACATATGACTAATTTGGCTATTACGATGCAATAAATATGTGAGCTGCTGTTGAATAACTTATTATGATAAAAATAGAACAACAGAGCTCCAACTTATGAATTGTTATGTAACTGACTTTTCTGTATAGCAATAATGTGGCTATGTAAAAATAAAACATAATAACCTCAATCAAGAGAAAGCAATTGACACATGCAAGCTAATGCTCTACTACATAAATTACTACATAACAGAACAGAAGAAACAGAATGCCAACATGATATCCAATAATACATCCACACCTTATATAATGTATGTGAAGTGCTAGTATTACTGCCTCACAGCATTTAGTTGCATAGATGTTTTCTGGCTGAAGTGCCTTCTGTATCCTTGTTGTGTGCCCATGGACTGATAGCTGGGAGTTCAGATGTTCTCCTACTTCACAAAAATGTGATGGTAGGGGAACTAGTGATGCTCAGGTTGGCCATGTGTATATGTTTGTATGTGTGTGTTTGCGTCTCTGCTCTTGTTTGTGTGGGTGCCAGTGTGGGTGTGTATATGTGTGTTTAGACCTAAGCATCTAGATTAGGTCTCATGGAAGACACAAGTCTATAATGATCACTGAAAGCCAGTAGTTGTCTCAAAGTTAGTAAAGTAGCAGATGCCTAGTATAGAGCTTGAAATGAAAAAATAGTTTTAGTTTCATACTGAAAATCAATACCATCTCCTTGATAGAAATGGTGCAGTAAGTTGTGCAGAAAAGATGACATCTTCCCTTGGAAGGCAGGGCCATGTTGTAAAGGATTCAGTATCATAGACATCATGCAGTTAGAACATGTGAGTGTGAGAAAAAAATGCAGCTTTTCTAGAGGTGTCTAATGGAAGGTGCATCCCAAGTGGGAAAAATCAGAAGTGAAAAGATGACTCTCAGTGGCTTTTAGCATGGTAGTTGTGACATTAAATTATTATGCATCTCCATTTATTCTCTTGGAATGAACTGCACCAACCAAATGCATTTTAGAGTGATTAATGCCCCTATTGTTTTATATTCCTAGTTTTTTTGCCTAAAATTAAGTTTCTAAAAGAACAGACATGGTAAGATTATTAAAGCTATATACTGGTCAGAGTAAGAGCTCCAGAAGAAAGGAATGTTAAACATTTTGTATAGCTGCAGTGCCAGAACCATTAATAATCCCTCAGGGAAGCACACAAACATTGTCTACCAAACAAATAAAATATATTGAATTATATAATACTGAAGTATATATCTTCTTGAAATCTATACAGTCACTGTACTACTACTACTAATAAGAATAATGCTACAACTACTACTAATACTAGTAATATTACTACTACTACTATTACTACTAATACTACTATTAATACTATTACTAATACTCCTAATATTACTACTGCTACTAAAACTACTACTACTAATACTACTACTTATACTACTAATATTACTACTACCAGTACTAATTCTTGGAACTTACTAAAAATGGGCATTGAGGTGATACTGTCTACATCAGGCAGCAACCAAAACATTGAGTAATCAAAAACAAGTTACAAATCTTTTCAGGTTGTATTCATTGTTTAAATTCCTTTAACAAATGTCTTTCCTTTACTCACTGAGATTTCTGTGCAGGTCTGGCAAATTCTAAATTAAAAAGTCAAATTCATTAGAGTGCATGCCAAGTGTTATTAATTTAAAGCACAGGCTTAAGAAATCAGTTATCTGACTGCTATACAAAACAGTCATCCAAAACAGCTTGCACTGATCCCAAATGGCTCATTAACTAGATATTTAAAAAAAACTCTTTCAGTCAGCAACATGTTATATGCTATTTCAAGTCAGCTAAAGAAAAGTTACTAGACTGTCAAGTTTAATGCTGCTTACAAGCAAAGTTACAAGCAATATAGACCTTAGGAAAATGCAAAGCTCTATGTCATTCTACTGTGTAAATTGTATTAGAAGCCTAGTAAGTGTTCGGCTGCTGCTATGAGGACAGACAGCAACACTGAGGTTTGAAGATCAACTATAAAACTCCAATGATCTTCATTTTTGCTCATACGTGGATATAAAGTTGAGGAGAGAGATATATCTAGATCTACCTACCGATAGTTTAGTTTTTGCAGGGGAGCAGACCCCCCCCCCCTATATCTCATTCAAGTTGTATATACCAACTGTGAGAAGTTTTTTCTGCAGGGGGGCAGGCTCTTTTGCACCCCATATTCCTCTTCCAAGCTATGTATACAAACCTGTGAGATGACACTCCAATATATATATATATGTATGGCTTATTATTAAAATTTTGAGTTGAGATGCTCGCAGATGGAACACTCAAAATTTGGATTTTTGAATGTCCATCTTGCTGAACATTTCCATATTAAAAGTTCATGCATTCACTGACATGAACGCGATGTATTGTCACAGATTGCAGTACAATGCGGTTAGGGTAATTCATCCCTTGCTTCATTGTAGTGCAATCCCGGAGTTTGAATATATAATTTGCATGGGGTGGGGGAGCACAGACCCCCACTGGGGGTGCAAGGGGACTTGCCCCCCTGCAGAAATGTAAAGTTTATTGTTGTGCAGTATGTTCGTACTGTTGACAACAAGAACTGGTGTTCCTTATTTAATAGGTGCAGAGGAAACGGTATGTCAATTCATGTCAAATTGACATTGCCAGGTAATTTTCAGCATTCACATTTTTGTAAATGTCAAATTTTGAGTAAACAAGTTGTCATTTCAGTTCAAAATAAAACTGATCATCATTATGATAGTAAACCTAGCTCTCTCTCTCTCTCTCTCTCTCTATATATATATATATATATATATATATGGTTCCACTTTATAAACTCGAAATACTGAAATCTCGAATTTCAGTATCTCGAGAACATAAAGCTGAACGCTTGAATTCCCGAAACCCCAAAACTGTGAACCACAAAATCGTGAACATAAACACACCATACACCACACAACACATACACCATCCTACCCACACTACAACAAATAAACAAACAAAATACACATAAACACAAATCAACAAACCTACACTACATATAAGCAGGGGGCCAAGCCCCCTGCACCCCCCCACACCCCTCCTAATTATATATACTGACTCCGAGATTGCACCAAACAGAAAAACACAGCAAACTCACCCCTAGACACTCTACAGCACCCTCGCCCTCACACATCAGAAATAATACGACACCACCACTTTCAACACTTAAACACTTATACTTTTACCTGCCTACCCTAACCCACACATAAAACTTCCAGGCACACTCACATACACTCATACAAATACCTAAAACCCTAACAAAATACTCACCTTACATACAAGCCAAATCCACACACTAAACCATACATGCTGCACACACTACAGCCCGCGACAAATACCGGAACACTATAACTATGAATTCAACATTTCCGGATTCGTGATTATGGAGTTTTGCGATTTTGAAAATTCGACTTTATGGTCTCGAGATACTGAAATTTGAGATTTCAGTATTTCGAGATTATATATATATATATATATATATAATATGTATATATATATATATATATATATATATATATATATATATATATATATATATGTATATATATATATATATATATATATATATATATATATATATATATATATATATATGTATATATATATACAGGTCCCCTTCACATGATCGACTTTTCACAAAAATGAAATTCATATGGCCAAGACCATATGATCGACTTTTGAAAAGCCGACCATGGGGAACCTCTTTCTCCGTACAGTGTGAAATGGGAAAATGTTCCTCTTCCCCACTGTTGTGCGATCTTGGAGTTGGTATATTTAAGTTACGGGGGTGTGGGGGGAGGACCCCTCCATGGGGGGGGTGCAGGGTAGAGTAGCCCCCCTGCTAACAGCATTTAGGTAAGCGTTGGTTGTGTTTTTGTGTTTACTTTACATGTTCGGCTTTTCAAAAGTCGATCATATGGTCTCGGCCATATGAATTTCAATTTTGTGAAAGTCAATCATGTAAAGTTGACCCATATATACATCCTTAATCTGGGTAAAACTGGCAAACAGTTCACAGCTGCTAAAGAGTGAATAACCTGTAGATCACACTCTGATTGGAGAATGAACATTCTCCAGCAGGGTGTTAATCTACACATAATGCCAGCTGTAAAACGAGTCAGACACTTCATGGCAGCATATCAAGCTGCTATAGAGCTCAGACTGAAAGTTACCCAACAGCTGCCATTATTTTATGCTCACTTTGCAGCACTTTTACTGTTAAGCTAGTGTTAAATAAAAATAAATAAAAAGAAAAAAAGAATAGAAATTTGAAATAAGAAAGTGTGTTTGTATGTGTTTATGTCTGTATGTGAGAGTATATGTGTGTATGAGAATAAGGCAGATCAATGAGCTATTATTTATTTATTTATTTATTTTACATTTGTTGACTGGGATAGTCCGACTGGATATATGTCAATTTTCAGCGGAGGCCTGAGGAGAAAAGCTCCAAGGGTAACAGTAAAAAACACAACGACAATTTAGAAAAAGTACCGAATACATTCATTTGTGTATCAATAACAACAGTAGTTACAGTAGTAATGTACATACAGTAGATACGTACATACAGTAGTCACATTGCTTGCAGAGGTTAAATTACATACATATTCAGACTTGATCAGATACTAATACTGGGTAGAAATATTGTGTATTTTGACATTCTGGCTAGAGCAGATAATTGAGGTTCCCTTCCTGTTATAGGACCGTACTCACTAAGATTGGGGAAAGGACTAGAAATATTTGGTATAAGACTAGTATACTTAAGATGGGACATGAAGTAGTGATGTAGAGAGAAATCCTAGTCGGGTCTAGAGCATGGGCATAGCCAGTGTGATTTGAGGTGACTCTTTAGTTTGTTTTTGAATATGTCTAAGGATGGTTGTAATGTCAGGTCTGTTGGTAGACAGTTCCATGTTTTACCAACAGAGTTAGCAAATAGTGAGTCACCAGCAGAGTGGTTTGTTTTGACCGTTTGAACCAGTAGTCTGGTGGAGGATCGGAGTGGGCGATTGTTGTTGTAGGGGGCGATTCTATTTTTTAATGCTGGAGTTTTTCTGGGCAGTAAAGAACTTTATGTGTTACTATGAGCTGATTGAACTGTAGTAAGTTGGGAAGTTCCATCCATCCGAAGAGGTTTAGGTTGATACAGTGGTGGGTCTTGTATGGTGTGTCGGCAGCAAATCTAGCAATCTGGTTATAGCATGTTGCTAGTTTATTAAGATCTGATTTGTTCAGGGTGGAGAAGGGAGGTGAGGCACAGAGAAGGGTAGATAGTAGTTGGGATCGAGCAATTGTGGCTCTAGCTGGTGGAGTGAGGAATGATTTGATCCTGTATAGTGACCCGAGTTTTTATGGACTGTTTTTATGGTTTGATTTATGTGTTTGTCAAACCTGAGGTTGTTGTCCACTATAATACCTAATAGTTTGGTTTGGGCCTCTGGGGAGATGATTGTGCCATTGTTTGCTGTTATGTTCAATGGTGTTGTTAAGGACCTGCTTGTGGGGGAGAATATAAGCAGTTTGGTTTTGTTGGGGTTTAGAATCAGGCGTTGGTTTGAGAGCCAGTTTTCAACTGTGTTGAAGGTGTTCTGGGTTAAGGTAAGTAGGTTAGCAGGTGAGGTTGCAGAACAAATTAGAGTGGAGTCATCTGCATTTTGTATGCAGATAGCATCTTGTAGTGTTAGCTATATTTTCAGAGAATTTATCGTTGGTGGTTGTGGGGGGTGGGATGGTAGTTTGGCCTGGGCATAGGAGTTTGTTGAGCACAGCCCAGAACTTTTAAGGTCTATTTTGGTGGGTTTGTTCTAGGTGGAAGTAATAGTTCTTTTTATCTAAGGTTATAGATTTTTTGGTGTAATTTCTTAGTTGTCTGAATTTAAGTTGATCATTGGGGTTTTTTGTTGTTCGGTAGGTAGCCCACATCATATTTCTTAGTGTGATTTTTTTCTTTGTTGTCTTTGGTGATCCATGGCACAATATTAACTTTGGTTCTGACGGTACGAGTGGGAGCATGGGAGGTGAGGACAGTAAGAAATTTAGCATTAAAGTATGAGACTGCATCATCTAGGGGGAGGTTCTTTAGGGCTGACCAGTTACAAGCTTTAAGTTCATTATTAAATTCATTAAGGTTGAAGTTCCTATGGCTTCTAATAATCCTGTAAGTGGGGTTTTGGGAGTAGTTTACCTTAAACTTGATTATATAGGTGAGGCAATGGTCACTGTGGTCATCAGGTAAAGTACCAGATGTGTAGTACTGTGGGGGGTTGTTAATGAGTTTCCAGTCAAGGGTACTATCTTTTTGGTTGTGTTTACCTATCTTAGTTGGAAGGGATATGGTCTGGGTAAACCCTTGTAGGTTTACATGGGTTGTGGGGTTTTCAGTGGAACAGGTGTTCCAATCAATGTTGAAATCCCCTAGTATGATTTTTTTTGTGGATGGGTAAGGGATAGCCAGTTTAGAGGTGTTCATGGGTTTCTGTGTTTTTACTTGGAGAAATATAGCCACAGACTATGTTTATGTTTTTGTTGCTGTTAATTTTTAGTTTGGCAATGAGAATTTCAGCATTATTGATTTGGGGGGGGGGGGGTTGTTGCATATCCAAAGTGGCAAATAAGTCAGATTTGTAAAGTATGACTACCCCGCCACCCTTTCTTGAGGAACGGTCTAGTCTATGCATATTGTACCCTGGTAGCAATACCTCAGTATCCTTAGTGGAAGGTTTTAGCCACATTTCTGTGAGGTATGGTATATCTGGTGTATTAAGATCTAAGAGGGCATGGACATGATGAATTTTATTATTTATGCTCCTGATGTTTAGATGGCAGGCCAGCAAGGGGTTTGGTAGCCTGTTTGATGGAGCAATGTTGGTAGGGGTGTTGGTGGGGAGGCTTGGGTTGTGAAGTTTGGGTGGGCCAGGGTTTGGATGGATGTCACCATCCATTGTTAGGTTGTTTCTTAACCTAAGTAGTAGTTTCCATATTTTATGGAGAATGTATTGATAGTGTGTGGGTTTGGGTGAAATGTAGCAGGGTCTAGTAAGGATGTTTTGCTGTGAAGTTGAGGAGTTGGCTATATAGGGTACTGAGAGGTGAGCATTTTTGTTTCTACTCTTTAGAGTGGAAGTTTGAAATTTTGGGTATTGGTAGCCTAGTTTACTCTTGGTTTCATAGGCTGAGAGGAGGTAGGGAATGACCAGCACTGTTGTTAGCAGGGTGGGTTATAGCAAGGTGGGAGGTGACATAGCTACCTAACTTGACACTCGAGCCTAGGAAATGATGACAGGGGGAGGGGCAAGTGATTGCTGATTGAGTAGTGCTGCTTTGATTACAGAATGCCACTGATTGTTTTTTGTGGGGATGGGGTGTGGTTTAGATTAGTTAAATTTAGGACCACTGGGGTGGATAGGATATGGGAGCAGGGTGGAATGTGGAGCAAGCCCAAGCCAAGCAAGGGCGAGAGGAGCAGGGCTAAACCAATCACAAGACACCAGCTTAGAGCTATAGGTAAATGGCTTAATTTTAAGTTGAATTAAAGTTGGGGGATACTTTTAAAGGTAAAATTTTATGCAGAGATATTTCTTTTGGAAAAAGCTAGTTTTGGGAAGAGGGAGGAAGTAAGTTGGTGATGGTAGTCTCTAGGTTTTAATAATACTAGTGATTGTGGGCAGAGCAATTTTAGGTCAATTTCTTAGTTTCTAACTTTTAATTAGGGGCTCAGGGACTAACCCTCAGTGCAGGACCCAGTATCAGTAAAGTAGTAGCTTTGTGGTAAATAGTTTTAAGCTAATAGTAACCTTTTGTAGTTTTGTTTGGTTTAAGGGTAAGGTGGTACAGCGTTCTGCATTATTCGCAAGCTGGGAGGCTTGTAGCTTGTTCTGCAGCTTGTTCTGCATCTTGGGAAGTCTATCTGGAATCTGAGTCCTAATAGATAGATTGGGTAGAGTTAACAGCAATAAACGGCTAGAACCTTAGCTAAAAAATGCAGCAATACACTCTAAGAAGTCACATTCAGCAGAAACATGGCTAGCAACTGGCAGAAAACTGGCGTAAGTCCCTTTAGATTTTCAGTGCAAAGAACAAACAGCTAGTGACTAATTACAAATAATGTAATACTCTCCTAGAGGTCTGATACATTAAAAATTAGGTTAGCGACTGGCAAATAATGCAGTAGTTCCCTTTTAGGGTTTCAGTACAATGGAAAAAAGAGAATACAGCTAGTGACTGATTAAAAGGCAGTAATTACACTGTTAGATATAAAATACTGTGATAAACAACTAGCTACTGGCTCTACATGTAATATTACACTTTTTGGGATCCTAATACAATATAAAACTGCTAGAGATTAGATAAGTAGATGCAGTAGTCTTTAAAGGATTCCAGCTACTATGAAACACTACCAATTAACTAGAGAGTTGCTTTAAAACATTTGTAAGACATTATAGAACTGAACACTTATGTTGTAAAAACAACAGTAGCAGAAGCATTTATAGTTACTTACAGTGTCAGAATGTGGAACAAATATATTGCATTTCAGTGTTCTTATATACCAGAGTAGATAGTATTTTACTGGCTAGGTCCTGGTAAACTGGAGATTTGAAAAACGGTGGCAGAATGGGGTAGTTTACTAACCTCGGTTCATCAGAATGGATTGGGGGCAGGATTAAACCAATCACAAGACACCAGACACCAGTGCTCAGAGCTACAGGTAAATGGTTTTTACACTCACTAAGCAGCACTTTTGACATTTATCTAGTGTAAAAAAATAAATGAACCAGAAAAAAGTGTGTGTGTGTGTGTGTGTGTGTGTGTGTGTGTGTGTGTGTGTGTGTGTGTGTGTGTGTGTGACAGACAGAGAAAAAAGAGTCTAAAGAGTGAAAGCAATTGAGCTATGGCAGTAACAGCAGGTTTGTATACCTCACAACCTCTTAATGCATGCTATTTATATAAAGCCTAAAATAAAGGGTGAACAAAGGCTCAAAATAGGAAAAAAAATAAATAGTGCTGTATTAAATTCACAAAGTTGCTTCAATAACAGGATTTGTGGGGAGGGCGGAGCCTAATGCCTAACTGATAGCAGCAAGTTTTTGAGCTCCTTATATTTATACTAGAAATAACAGGAAAATCTTATTATTACTAAGTAATTTTTGATAAATCTTATATGTGAAACCATTAACAATAGAATTACCAACTTTGGAGAAGAAATTCCGAAATCTTCCTGTCAAAAAAACCTGAAGACTAACAAAGCTGTCTAGTAATGAGTAACTCTAAGAATTCTCACTCAGACTCTTCTCTGAAGAAAGAAATCCAACTGATATCAACTACTCTTCAAGACTTATCTCTGAAGATGGACAGGTTTACTGAAAACCTAGAAAACCTTAAAGATAGTTGCCAAAAACAAACTGAAGTCTTTAAGGAAATTCTGCAGCAGCAACAATTAAAAATAACTGACATTGAGTCATCTCTAAATGATATTGATGGAAGGCTAAAAGAAGAAGAGCTTCATAGTGAATTTCTATTACAACTGAATACTTGGCTAATAAATAAAATAGATGATATGGAGAATAGGGAAAGAAGAACAAACATAAGAATTTTTGGAGTCCCGGAGAAGACCGAGGGGGAAGACATCATTTCATGTTTGAATTCATGGCTACCTGAAATCTTAGGGCTGAAAGAAGGCTTGTCATATGGAATCGAAAGAGCACACAGAGCCATCGGAAAACCACTTTCTGCCTCAACTAAATCTTTTCCAAGATCTATAGTGGTTAAATTTCTGTCATTTATGGACAAAGAACTAATATTAAGAACTGCATGGAGGAAAAACCCAGTCATTTACAAGCTATCCCAAATAAGATTTGATAATGACTATTCACCAAGACTCTTGGAACTAAGAAAGAAAACATGGCCCTTAGTGAAATTCTTAAAACAAAACAAAATAAAGGCACAGCTTGCATATCCTGCCAAAATTAGAATTCAGCATAGTAATGACATGAGATCATTCAACACCATTGAAGAAGCCACTTCCTTCATTAAAAACAACAATATAATCCTACTACCAGATGAAATGGACTGGTCAAATTCAACCTCCTTAAAGAGAACCTCGGGAAAAAACACTTGGACTGATGTGAGGAAAAAAAAACAAAAAACTGATGTTAAGAACATTGATGAATCAATTTCTCTCAAAGCATTACTAAGGTATGATTCTTATACATAGCCTTAATTTCATTACACTTCAGTCACATAATTAGTTTTCTCTTTATTTAGGAAGCATCATAATCTGTATGTTAACATATTAATATGGTAGTGGTTTGATAGAATCTTCAGATGCTAGAGTTGTGTGTTTTTTTGTTTGTTCCAGCTTTCTTTAGTTAAACTCTCACAAGAGTATTAGCATTTAAATGAAAGGCCACTATTATTATAAAGTTATTAACATATTGATTAATAGTTACTGTGCAAAATTTTATTAAATTAAATCCAATTCTTTATAGTCTGTCTAAAAAAAAGGGCATTCCTTGAATATTTCTTCAGGAATATGTGAGAGCGTTGTTTAGAGTAAGAAGGAAGGGAATGGTAAGTAAGAAAAAAAAAAAAAAAGGCAGAAAATTGCCTTCTAGTGTTTCAACATTCTAATTGACAGTTGGAGACTATTATTGCTTCATAGTATACCCTCGAGCTTTCTAGTCAGTTTTTTTACCTCATATCTTCACTAACATAGCCCAGCATTCCATTAAAAGTTAAGAAACATGTCTATAAGCTGAGGCTTGTAGAACACTGCATTAGTTTTGCGAGTGGTGCGCTTCGCGCACTTTTGCAGAGTCTTTTTTGTCAGTTAGAACATTCAATGAAAATACTAACTGTGACCTGACTTCTTAGCCCCTTTATGTTTTAATCTGTTCTCCAGAAGCTGAGTAGTTCAAGAATTGAGTAGATTTTAGCAAAAGTACGAACAGGTAAATGTATAACATATAAAGAAAAAGTATGCTACACATGTTTAAAATAAAGGGGAAAAAAAAATATATATATATATATATATATATATATATATAAATAAATAAAAAAGCCCATTTAGTTACTTTCTTCTTGTTGGGAAATACCAAAAGTGTGGCAGTGTAGTTAACTAATGCAAGCAAATACATAAATTCAGTTTTCAACTGCGCTATGTCTGTTAAAAGTGAGATAAAATCCCAACTAATCATTGTAGTGGAGCTGCCAGATTGTATCCATGATTAGTTACTGACTGTAGCTCAGGGTTTGATTTTGATAGCTCCCATTTTCTTACTGTGTGACTCTGAACTTCTTATTTAGACTGTGTTTGGGTCATCCATGTAAAAGGGCATTTTAGGTCAGGTAAGCTTACCCACTTATCAATTAAAAAATGCCTATAAATGCAGTACCTGACAGGAATGATACATGCATACTTCTGCATATTCCGCTTTTAGATGCCTACAAGCATCCGAATGCAGTAATGAACAGTTGGTAGTATATCACCTCTTTACCTGTTTTTTTTGTCTCTCATATGGGTAATTTAATTTCCTTTACAGCTTAATAACCTAGAGCAAGCAAATTGATGAGAGTTTTATCAGTTTTGGCAGTTAGTGCTAATTTTAGCAATGACTGAATTTGCTTTGTTTGTAACCTATACTGCAAGTATTTAGTAAATAGTGTTAGTATCGTGAGCTGTATAATGGACTAGCATTAACCTGCAGCAATGTGGAACTGACTTTGTTATTTTGGTATTTTGGCGAAATTTCACTTACACGGACCTTAAAATTGAATTAGTAAAACACCAATAATATAAAATAAAGCTATAATCAAAACATCCTGCAATTGGGAAACATGTCTATTTACGTAACAATATTTGCTATGTGTATTCTCTGCAGTTATAAGTGCAGTGCTAACTTCTATGTATAAATTGTATTATTTTTGAAGATAAGCACAATCTGCTGTATTTACCCTTCACCTTAACAGTTAATGGGTACACCACTATGCCATAAATGCTCACGGTGATTCCCAATGATACAGTAACATCAACAGTTTTTTTTTTTTTCCCTTTTATGTCACAGATGGGGAAAAAACAGGAAAGGAAATATGGTAGGGTCAAATGTAATTTATGTGCACACTATACATTTTTTGGGAGACACTATGACACATCCATGAGCTGCTCTTATAAAGTTTTAGAGAAATGTTTACATAAACAGTACACTATGTATGTATTTGGGTCTCTCCTCATTTGTTGAACTTGTGTTTTGTTGGGTGTTAGTTGGTTGAGATTGACTTCTTGAAAGTATGAGATTTGGTTTTCATTTATTGGAAACAGTAACAGTGTTATGTATGGTGTGGGATGGTAATGTGCAAGTCTATAGTAATAACGTACCTCCTCACACCATACCTGATAGAAGTGTTAGCAGAACTTATACTAGGTATAGTAATAAGCAGGATATAGTCAACCACTACACAGCATTTTAGATTTAACGGCACTTCAGTAATGATCAGTAAATCTATGCTTGTCTCACTGCAAGGCAATATTGGAGTTGCTATATATAATTACTTTAGTTTTATACAAATTACTAGAGAATATTAGCAGCTTTAAAATAGTAGGTTTATTAGTGTTTAGTTATTTAACGGGTTTAGGGGTTGAGGTGCTTTTACCCTCAGCGTAGTGTTCTTGACTGTTTTGATATTGGATTGGACATGGGTTTGGTAAATGAGGTGAGACCCATGTATTCATGTATTTATGTATTCATGGATTCTTTGTGACATGTACATGTTATTTCAAATCATTAACTGTATTAAGATGTGTTACAACAAGTATTGAACAATCTTGAGTCCTGTTACTGAATATTCAACAACCCCAAGTCTGAAATGTTGTGTACTCCCATCACACTCCTAAGAAACTTCATAAATAATATAGTTAAATGATATAGGTACTCTTTACTAATTGCTGTAAGACTTAGTGATAAGAATTAAGAATATTCATTCACAATATTCACGCATCTTTTGATGGGCCACTTAATCTACTAATAAGGTTAATAAGGTCAGCAAATAGGCATCTTCCAGCAGTAACAAGGTACCAACCCTTTCAAGAGTGCTCACACAAATTCTCAATTATATTGCACACATTTTTAGGTAACCCATTAAGATTATTTAATATTTATGTGTGTTTATATGTGAAAATGTTTTGGTGTAGATATAGGAGTATATTTATACATATGTACACAGAGAGGCTATATAGAATTTACTTAGAATAGTAACTAAGGAAGAATTAAAAAAGAGGACTAGTCCTTATAAGATAGTAATACTATGTGTCACACTAATAACCTGTTTTAAATGTGAAGTTCAATAAAATAAATGCAAATATAATCTAAATGTATATATTATTATGCATTTTATCTCTGTTAAGAGAAGGTCAACTGACATACTTCATGTAACATAACCACATTTATGGAGGGAAGATAAGCTGAAATATTTACTTCAGCTGTAATAGACATCTACTTAGAACATTCATTAAAAAAGTAACATTAACTCTAGTATAAGTACAAACTTCTAGTAAAAGATTAATTACTTTATTGAGTCGATTTATCAAGGAACATAGTACTAATGCATGATACACTCTTTCATCAAATATTAATATTTTAAGATATCTTCAGGATCCAATTAATGGAGCTCAACTTTGAATATCCTTTTCCATGCGATTGTCGACGTTGAGGGAAAATCTGTTTGATCTTATCAGATCAATCAGATTAGAAGTGCTGTGCACTTCATGTTTGTGGAACTATGTAGTAAAGTTATTTTTCAGTCAATTAAAGTATGTTGTTACAATATTTTTCACTTTTTATTTTTTTCAGTGGCCCAAACTGAAACATTTGTTAAACTATCAAAGAAACAGTTTTGTTCATTTCAGTGTTCTTCTTAGAGAAAAGAGGGGAAAATTAACATATATGTTTTCACAGGTCCTCATAAATATTAGTTCTTTACCAATGTATTCTTTTAAAATTATAATATAATATCCTATAGAAATGACAGACATAACATTGTTGTCTTTAAATGTCAATGGCTTAAATAATACTATAAAAAGATCAAATTTACTACGATATCTAAAATTACAGAGAGCAAGTTATATTTCTACAGGAATCCCACTTTAAAACTGATGACAACTTCACCTGGATACCTAATAACTACTTAATTCTCTCTCACTCCTCATATAAAAAAAAAAACTAGGGGAGCTTTAATTTTATGGAAGAAAAGTGTAACTAACCCACAAATTATTTACAACTATGAGGATAAAGAAGGGTTACTTTCAATTGTAATAATAAAATTTCAGAATAGAATTTGGACACTGGTAAATGTGTATTGGATTCCTGGAATAGGACTATCTACAGTTAAAAAGCAGATATAGCTAATTAATAGGGTATATAAAGGTATTCTAATAGTAGGAGGAGACTTTAACTGTATTCTAGATAGTTCTGAGACAACCAACAAGAGGAACCTACGTCTCTCTTCCACAGGTAAATACCTTAAGAAATGGACAGAAAACTTAAAATTAATTGATTCATTTAGTTTCAAAGAATCTAACTCATTATTATACTCACATAGTGATAATCGTTTTAATACTAAAACAAGAATAGATAAATTTTTTATATCCCCAGACTTAAATAGGAAGATAATAAAATTTTCTATCATCCCATGCCCACTCTCTGATCATAATGCCCTAATCCTTAAATTACAAATAGATTTTAAAAGACTAAATTTTGCCTCAAGAATACCAACTTACATCACTAAATTAAAACAATTTAAACCATGGCTAGACTCAGAAATTCAATATTTTTTAGAAATAAATTCTACTGATGATCTAAAGAATATAATAATATGGGACACTCTAAAGGCCTTCTTATATGGTAGGATCATATCTTGGTTTAAAAACAAAACAAAAGAATGGGAATCAGAATTGCACAGTATCCAAAAACAAATAACAGAAATTAATACAAATACTTCTGACGTAAAGAATTCCCAGGTAATAAAAAAAAAAAAAAAAAGAAATTGAAGATTTAAATAAAAAATATAATGAAATTTTAACTCATAAGACTAATTTGGCTTTGGAAAAACTAAAATTTAGTTCACTCTCAACATCTCCAAAACACTTACATAACTTAGCAATGAGAATAAAGAAGCAAAATATAGAAAACAATATTACAAATATTATACATGAAGGAAAAGGTAATAAAAAAGTATCAGACATAAATGATATCCTAGAAGCTTTTAAATTTCATTATACTAATCATTTTGGAAACAATAAAGACAATACTATTTTAATAGAGTCAAAATTATCAATCCTATAATAAATAGATTACCTGAAAAATTAAAAATTGATATTGAAAAACGCATTTCCCTCAAGGAAATAAATGACAAAATTAAGGAGAGTAAAAATAATAAAGCCCCAGGAATAGATGGAATAATAATGGAATTATACAAGATATTCCCAAATTCTGCAATTTCTTTACTTCATAAGTCTCTAAATGAAATTCAAGCTCAAAACATAATTCCACCTTCCTGGCGATATTCATTAATTACTCCAATAAAAAAAGAGAACAAGGACCCTCCCATTGTAGCTCTTATAGACCGATTTCTCTACTTAATAACGATTACAAATTGTTTATGTCTATATTAGTCAATAGAATTAAAAATCCTTGACTCAAATCATAAATGAGGACCAAACAGGCTTCATCTATGGCAGACATGCTTATGACAATATACAAAGAATCCTAACCATTATTGAAATATTAAATAGAGATAATATAGAGGCTCTCATAATCACGCTAGATATAGAAAAGCATTTGATTCAGTGAATTGGGACTACTTATTTAGAATTCTAGAACTTTTGAGTTTCCTCTAAATTTTATTAATATGATAAAGAATATATATAAAGATAATTTGGCCTATGTAAAATTAGGTCCATTTACATCAGAAGCTTTCAAAATAACTAAAGGCACTAAACAAGGTTGTCCTATGTCTCCCATTCTTTTGCCTTATCAATAGAGCTATTTGCAATTACAATGCAGTGACTCAAAAATTGAAGGCTTAAGTATTCATAATAAATTTAACTCCAAGGTTATGTTGTTTGCCGATGATATACTACTAACTTTATCACCAAATAATGAATCTCTTCATGAACTAGAAATGCAAGTGGAAAATTTTTTTCTAAATTCTGGCCTTTGTTTTAATAAATCTAAATCAAAACATATTTTATTTAACAGAAAGGGGGACTTTCACTTGAGTAGATATCATATACTTGGAGAAAAAGTCTCTACTTTAGAATATCTAGGAATTATTATATCTGATAAAATAGATACTACTCTGACACTAAACTATAATAAAATTTTAAACTCAATAAGAACACGTTCGGAAAATTGGAATAAATTGATTCTAAAATTTGAGGACAGATTGCAGCTAATAAAAATGATTCTTCTACCACAAATAAATTATATAGCACTAGCAATACCTATAATTCCAAATAAAAAAATTCTGAAAGAAATTAGCAAAAGCCTATTATGTTTTCTTTGGTATCCAAAAAGGAATAGAATTGCTTTTTCTCATCACATTAGACCATGGGAATTAGGGGGAATTAATTTTCCAGATATAGAGACGTATATCAAAGCCTCCATTTTTAAACTAGTTTTAAACTGGGTAAATCCAAATTTCTCTTCTGCTTGGAAATCTCTGCATATGATTATTTTTTAAATGAAAACAAAATAATAAATAATACATCACACTATATTCACAAAAATAGATTTTGGCATATATTATGCATTAATCTTCAAAATAACATAACAAAACCTACTAATCTATCATATTTGAATAATATTTATAATTTATTCAGATCCTTTATAAACTCAAATCCTGACATAAAAGTATGGTTTGAACTGTTATTACCATTTAATACATCAAAGAAATTTAAAAGAAAATTCATGATAACACCCTCATTAATTGGGAATCTAATAATCTCATATGTTGGGCCCAATGCATAAATAATCTTAAAACATTAACTAGTCAACAAGTTACAAATGAATTTAATATAATAAATGTAGACAGAGTAAGTCTCCAGAAAATTTTACTCTACTCTAAAAATTTATGCAAAATTATTAATCATTCGTCCTTCAAGTCTAAGCCAAAACTTATAAACTATATTCAAGAACTGATTTATGATAACCATAACTGGCCAAATTCAACATCTAAACTATACAAGATTTTAATAGTCTACAAGGCTAAAATAGATCAAAGCACTTGGAATTTTATATCTAGAGGTTTATCAACAAATCTGTCAAACGATTGTAAAAATAATCTTCTATACTCCATTAAACTAACTTCTAATACACAAACATGGTGAATCTTCACTTGGAAATTTTTGCATAGAGCCTTTTATACTCCAAATAAAATAGCTAAATTCAACTCAAATCAAAATGTTATTTGTTGGAGATGCTCTTTAAGCTGTGAAGCGGATTGGTTTCATATATTTTATGATTGTATTAAAACGTTTTGGGAGAAAATTGGCAATTTTCTTCAAGCTATTTATAATGATACATTTGTTTTAACAAAGTCTTTAATTTTTTTGAATGTAGATGAATTAGTAGATTAGTAGTTATGAATAAAAGAGATCAATATCTTTTATGTACTATTCTGGCGGTTGCCAGAAAGTGTATCACAAGGAAATGGAAATCTGCAACTCCTCCGTGTTTTGAAGACTTTATATTTCTACTTAAGGAGACTGCACAAAAGGAGATAAAAGTCAAGGAAGAAAGAATGTTCCCCAGAAAATGGTCAGACAACCCCTGGAATAAAATACTTACACTCATAGAAGTAATGCAACTAGACACAAGCTCCATCATATGAGTTCAAAGAGATAGAGACTTTTGTGGACTTTTTTTTTTTTTTTTCTCTTTCATAGTTTCATAGTTTCATAGTAGTGTACTAGGCTATCTGCCCGGGGGCATTTACAAGCCTAGCCAACAGTGATGTGGCTTTATGCCACCCCATACTATGTAGTTGCGCCTCTCTAGTAGTGACACATGTGGAACCCCATTATTTAGTAAACTATACCTCTGTCTAGTAGTGACACTGAGGTCACTCCCGGGGTAAACTTGCGATCTCCCATCCATGCATCGAGATTTTCTTGAACAGTGCCAATGAAGGGCTCTGTCTCACTTTTAGGCTAACCAAAAATCTAAGGACCCCTCCTAAGAAACTTCATAAATAATATAGTTAAATGATATAGGTACTCTTTACTAATTGCTGTAAGACTTAGTGATAAGAATTAAGAATATTCATTCACAATATTCACGCATCTTTTGATGGGCCACTTAATCTACTAATAAGGTTAATAAGGTCAGCAAATAGGCATCTTCCAGCAGTAACAAGGTACCAACCCTTTCAAGAGTGCTCACACAAATTCTCAATTATATTGCACACATTTTTAGGTAACCCATTAAGATTATTTAATATTTATGTGTGTTTATATGTGAAAATGTTTTGGTGTAGATATAGAGTATATTTATACATATGTACACAGAGAGGCTATATAAATTTACTTAGAATAGTAACTAAGGAAGAATTAAAAGAGGACTAGTCCTTATAAGATAGTAATACTATCTGTCACACTAATAACCTGTTTTAAATGTGAAGTTCAACAAAATAAATGCAAATATAATCTAAATGTATATATTATTATGCATTTTATCTCTGTTAAGAGAAGGTCAACAGACATACTTCATGTAACATAACCACATTTATGGAGGGAAGATAAGCTGAAATATTTACTTCAGCTGTAATAGACATCTACTTAGAACATTCATTAAAAAGTAACATTAACTCTAGTATAAGTACAAACTTCTAGTAAAAGATTAATTACTTTATTGAGTCGATTTATCAAGGAACATAGTACTAATGCATGATACACTCTTTCATCAAATATTAATATTTTAAGATATCTTCAGGATCCAATTAATGGAGCTCAACTTTGAATATCCTTTTCCATGCGATTGTCGACGTTGAGGGAAAATCTGTTTGATCTTATCAGATCAATCAGATTAGAAGTGCTGTGCACTTCATGTTTGTGGAACTATGTAGTAAAGTTATTTTTCAGTCAATTAAAGTATGTTGTTACAATATTTTTTCACTTTTTATTTTTTCAGTGGCCCAAACTGAAACATTTGTTAAACTATCAAAGAAACAGTTTTGTTCATTTCAGTGTTCTTCTTAGAGAAAAGAGGGGAAAATTAACATATATGTTTTCACAGGTCCTCATAAATATTAGTTCTTTACCAATGTATTCTTTTAAAATTATAATATAATATCCTATAGAAATGACAGACATAACATTGTTGTCTTTAAATGTCAATGGCTTAAATAATACTATAAAAAGATCAAATTTACTACGATATCTAAAATTACAGAGAGTGCAAGTTATATTTCTACAGGAATCCCACTTTAAAACTGATGACAACTTCACCTGGATACCTAATAACTACTTAATTCTCTCTCACTCCTCATATAAAAAAAAAAAAAACTAGGGGAGCTTTAATTTTATGGAAGAAAAGTGTAACTAACCCACAAATTATTTACAACTATGAGGATAAAGAAGGGTTACTTTCAATTGTAATAATAAAATTTCAGAATAGAATTTGGACACTGGTAAATGTGTATTGGATTCCTGGAATAGGACTATCTACAGTTAAAAAGCAGATAGAGCTAATTAATAGGGTATATAAAGGTATTCTAATAGTAGGAGGAGACTTTAACTGTATTCTAGATAGTTCTGAGACAACCAACAAGAGGAACCTACGTCTCTCTTCCACAGGTAAATACCTTAAGAAATGGACAGAAAACTTAAAATTAATTGATTCATTTAGTTTCAAAGAATCTAACTCATTATTATACTCACATAGTGATTATCGTTTTAATACTAAAACAAGAATAGATAAATTTTTTATATCCCCAGACTTAAATAGGAAGATAATAAAATTTTCTATCATCTCATGCCCACTCTCTGATCATAATGCCCTAATCCTTAAATTACAAATAGATTTTAAAAGACTAAATTTTGCCTCAAGAATACCAACTTACATCACTAAATTAAAATAATTTAAACCATGGCTAGACTCAGAAATTCAATATTTTTTAGAAATAAATTCTACTGATGATCTAAAGAATATAATAATATGGGACACTCTAAAGGCCTTCTTATATGGTAGGATCATATCTTGGTTTCAAAACAAAACAAAAGAATGGGAATCAGAATTGCACAGTATCCAAAAACAAATAACAGAAATTAATACAAATACTTCTGACGTAAAGAATTCCCAGATAATAAAAAAAAAAAAAAAAGAAATTGAAGATTTAAATAAAAAATATAATGAAATTTTAACTCATAAGACTAATTTGGCTTTGGAAAAACTAAAATTTAGTTCACTCTCAACATCTCCAAAACACTTACATAACTTAGCAATGAGAATAAAGAAGCAAAATATAGAAAACAATATTACAAATATTATACATGAAGGAAAAGGTAATAAAAAAGTATCAGACATAAATGATATCCTAGAAGATTTTAAATTTCATTATACTAATCATTTTGGAAACAATAAAGACAATACTATTTTAATAGAGTCAAAAATTATCAATCCTATAATAAATAGATTACCTGAAAAATTAAAATTGATATTGAAAACGCATTTCCCTCAAGGAAATAAATGACAAAATTAAGGAGAGTAAAAATAATAAAGCCCCAGGAATAGATGGAATAATAATGGAATTATACAAGATATTCCCAAATTCTGCAATTTCTTTACTTCATAAGTCTCTAAATGAAATTCAAGCTCAAAACATATTTCCACCTTCCCATGTATATTCATTAATTACTCCAATAAAAAGAGAACAAGGACCCTCCCATTGTAGCTCTTATAGACCGATTTCTCTACTTAATAACGATTACAAATTGTTTATGTCTATATTAGTCAATAGAATTAAAAAATCCTTGACTCAAATCATAAATGAGGACCAAACAGGCTTCATCTATGGAAGACATGCTTATGACAATATACAAAGAATCCTAACCATTATTGAAATATTAAATAGAGATAATATAGAGGCTCTCATAATCACGCTAGATATAGAAAAAGCATTTGATTCAGTGAATTGGGACTACTTATTTAGAATTCTAGAACTTTTTGAGTTTCCTCTAAATTTTATTAATATGATAAAGAATATATATAAAGATAATTTGGCCTATGTAAAATTAGGTCCATTTACATCAGAAGCTTTCAAAATAACTAAAGGCACTAAACAAGGTTGTCCTATGTCTCCCATTCTTTTGCCTTATCAATAGAGCTATTTGCAATTACAATACGCAGTGACTCAAAAATTGAAGGCTTAAGTATTCATAATAAATTTAACTCCAAGGTTATGTTGTTTTGCCAATGATATACTACTAACTTTATCACCAAATAATGAATCTCTTCATGAACTAGAAATGCAAGTGGAAAATTTGTTTCTAAATTCTGGCCTTTGTTTTAATAAATCTAAATCAAAACATATTTTATTTAACAGAAAGGGGGACTTTCACTTGAGTAGATATCATATACTTGGAGAAAAAGTCTCTACTTTAGAATATCTAGGAATTATTATATCTGATAAAATAGATACTACTCTGACACTAAACTATAATAAAATTTTAAACTCAATAAGAACACGTACGGAAAATTGGAATAAATTGATTCTAAAATTTGAGGACAGATTGCAGCTAATAAAAATGATTCTTCTACCACAAATAAATTATATAGCACTAGCAATACCTATAATTCCAAATAAAAAATTCTGAAAGAAATTAGCAAAAGCCTATTATGTTTTCTTTGGTATCCAAAAGGAATAGAATTGCTTTTTCTCATCACATTAGACCATGGGAATTAGGGGGAATTAATTTTCCAGATATAGAGACGTATATCAAAGCCTCCATTTTAAACTAGTTTTAAACTGGGTAAATCCAAATTTCTCTTCTGCTTGGAAATCTCTGCATATGATTATTTTTTTAAATGAAAACAAAATAATAAATAATACATCACACTATATTCACAAAAATAGATTTTGGCATATATTATGCATTAATCTTCAAAATAACATAACAAAACCTACTAATCTATCATATTTGAATAATATTTATAATTTATTCAGATCCTTTATAAACTCAAATCCTGACATAAAAGTATGGTTTGAACTGTTATTACCATTTAATACATCAAAGAAATTTAAAAGAAAATTCATGATAACACCCTCATTAATTGGGAATCTAATAATCTCATATGTTGGGCCCAATGCATAAATAATCTTAAAGCATTAACTAGTCAACAAGTTACAAATGAATTTAATATAATAAATGTAGACAGAGTAAGTCTCCAGAAAATTTTACTCTACTCTAAAAATTTATGCAAAATTATTAATGATTCGTCCTTCAAGTCTAAGCCAAAACTTATAAACTATATTCAAGAACTGATTTATGATAACCATAACTGGCCAAATTCAACATCTAAACTATACAAGATTTTAATAGTCTACAAGGCTAAAATAGATCAAAGCACTTGGAATTTTATATCTAGAGGTTTATCCACAAATCTGTCAAACGATTGTAAAATAATCTTCTATACTCCATTAAACTAACTTCTAATACACAAACATGGCGAATCTTCACTTGGAAATTTTTGCATAGAGCCTTTTATACTCCAAATAAAATAGCTAAATTCAACTCAAATCAAAATGTTATTTGTTGGAGATGCTCTTTAAGCTGTGAAGCGGATTGGTTTCATATATTTTATGATTGTATTAAAACGTTTTGGGAGAAAATTGGCAATTTTCTTCAAGCTATTTATAATGATACATTTGTTTTAACAAAGTCTTTAATTTTTTTGAATATAGATGAATTAGTAGTTATGAGTAAAAGAGATCAATATCTTTTATGTACTATTCTGGCGGTTGCCAGAAAGTGTATCACAAGGAAATGGAAATCTGCATTTCCTCCGTGTTTTGAAGACTTTATATTTCTACTTAAGGAGACTGCACAAAAGGAGATAAAAGTCAAGGAAGAAAGAATGTTCCCCAGAAAATGGTCAGACAACCCCTGGAATAAAATACTTACACTCATAGAAGTAATGCAACTAGACACAAGCTCCATCATATGAGTTCAAAGAGATATAGACTTTTGTGGACTTTTTTTTTTTTTTTTTTTTTTTTTTTTTCTCTTCTTCTTCTCTGGATTTTTTATTAATTATTATTGTACTGTTTCTCCTTTGGGTCACTTGTAAATATTGTAAATAATGTTTTTGTTCCTTTTATTATTATTGAATTGTAATCTAATTTTACTGGTTTTTTATTTCTTCTCAAAAAACAAAATAAAAATTTGTTGAGTAAAAAAAAAAAATAACAGGATTTGTGTTAGCATGCATTTTCTGAAGCAAAACTGTGAGGCGGTGAGATCGACCGCTGGCAGCAGCAGTAAAGAAATTTGCATACCTCTTGACCTTTTTGCTGAAGAAATGGGGATAAAGCCTAAAATAAAGAGTGAACAAAGGCTCAAACTGGAACAAACTTTAATTATGCATGAGTTCTCTGGTGGAAATTAAAGTCTGAAATTCAAATTTATGTCATGTTTCATGACTTCTATCACCAATGATTGGCAACAAACAAAACATTTTATGAGTAAGGAACCAAAAAAATAAGTAAATAAGTGGATATTTTTTTTAAAAGTTATATTTTGGGTATAAAATACTTTTTCTAACATCCTTTACATATACTACAACAAGTATAAAACATTATGAGGAGAAACTATTTTACATCAAAAATATGTAAAAATAATATAGTAATTAAAAATATAAATAAGTAAGTAAAACACAACAATTTTACAGACAGTTCATTGTCTAAGCACAATAATGGCCTCCAGGGTGTGTGTTATTGTGGAATAGTCTATTTCTTCACATTTGACTCCTCCCTTGTCTCACCCCCTCCCCATATACTTGCTCTCCACACACAGAACTCTACAAATATACACCTCCACTGCCCTTCTTCTTCTACTCTCACACGTGACCTCTTTTAAGACAACACTTTCTCACAGGAACATCACACCTAACCTAACTGACCTTACTTCTAACTTACTGACTCCACACTCCTTTGAAATTAACCCCTCTCTATTCATCCACACTAATCCACTCATTCTCAAAATCAAGCTAGTCAATATGTGATGAATTACTGGAGGCCAACTAGGTTCACATGTTCACTGGATGTAGAAATGTTGTTCAATACTGGAAAGACTTCAGAAACTTTGTAAATGCTTTATGGTCTGATAACTGTCATATTTCTAACTCACTAATCCTGTTCAATGTTCCTATACCTAATGTAATACCTAAATCTCAGATTCAGTTACTCTGGTCAATTATTGCAATTGCCAGAAAAGTTGTTACTTTGAACTGGAAAAGTAAACAAGATTTGATATTTAAAGAGTTTATTAATTTAGCAAAAGTTGTTTCTAAAAAAGAACTGCAAACCATTTGTTATACAACTCATAACATTACTCATAAAAAATAGCATGACAAAAATTGGAAAAACCTTTTGAACAAATAATGATAACTTCTCATGGATAAAATGATTGTTTATCATGGATGAATGTAAATATTGTAAATAGTATTGCTATTGTTTTATTGTATCTGTTATATGTACATCTGTGTATGTTTATAATGAAAACAAAATAAAAATGTTTTTGAAAAAAAATCAAGCTAGTCCTTCACCCACTCACTCCCTAAAAAGCAGACCCAAATACCTAACCTTATGCTCTAGTATTCCTACTGTAACACAAATCTCTAAAAGGATATTCCTATCAGGAGACATCCATCCAAGCCCAGGCCCTTTCAGTAGTAACTCTCCTGACACTCTCTCCCCATCCGCCAACTCCTCCTCCTCCAAACTCTTAACACTATAGTCCCTGACGATACACAGCATTCTGAATAAAGTTACTGAATTCCACTTTTCTGGATTGCCCAACACTCTCCTGACATAGCAACTCAAACTGAAACATGGCTTAAACCCCATAGCATGAACAATGAAATCATTTTCCTGGTTGCAACGTCTTCTGCTTGAACACGAACCACAAAAAAAAGTCAGAGGAGTAGGTACACTCTATTCCAACCAACTTAACTTTTCCCCTGTCAACATCTTCCTCCTCAGCTTTCAACCAGTAGAACTCTTAATAGTTAACTACAAACTTAAGAGTCATAAAACACTTGTTGCTGCAATGTATATTCCACCAAGCAATAATATTCCCTTACTCAAACAAATAGTCTCCTGGTTATCTCACTCCATACATAATGAAACCATAATCTTAGGTGATGTCAGTATTGATTGGCAGCTCTCACCCTTGATTCCCCAAACTCTACCAGAAATCTTCATAGCTTCACTCAATGCATCACAACCCCAATCCACTGAAATAAGCCTGCCAACTCCGACACTATTCTAGACTGGATCATTGTCTCCAATTCTACATTTATCATAACCCCAAATCACTTCTTGATTCCTTAAGTGACAACTCTCCCATCTGCATCCAAAGTTATACCCCACAACAGTGTAAATCACGCAAATGCTCTCTCTCTAACTTTGACCCTAATGTATTCATTAACATAGTCTCCTCTACAAACTAGTCTTTCCTTCTCCACCTACTCTTGATTAACCTGTGCACAAATTCAACACTATATTCCTTAAAACTCTTATCTCCCTTTCTCCCCCTAGGAAAGTTAGAATAAATTCTCACTCTGCACCATGGCTATCAAAGACCACTCACTCTCTAATGTTGAAAAGAGACAAAGCTTGGGAATTCTGGCTAAAATTCAAAACCCAGACTCACCTCCAAAAGTACAAACATCTCAATAAGTTCACTAAAAAGCAGGTAATCACTGACAAAAAACTTCTATAAAAAACCCTATCAAGCCACCACAAAAATCCTCCCAAATTTTGGAAAAATATAAATTAAATTCTCTGCCTGGAAATCCTAGTTCCCCTAACCCCTGTCCAAACAACACTCCCCTGGAAGCCATCTCCATTCTTAACTCCTCTTTCATTGACTCTGTCTCTAAACTAATGCACAATAACAACACACCTAACCTCCCCCACCCCCCTTCAACTCAAACAACTACCTTCTTACTCAAACCCATCTCACCTTCCTACAAAAAATCTCGTCTCAGCAAACTCAAACCGTGCTCTCCCTCAGCTGACAACCTAGCCAGCCCACTTTCTAAAACTCACAGCTAGTTCTTTAGCTTACCCTGTTTCCATCCTGATTAACCAATATTTCCAAGAATGTACTGTGCCCTCTGTTTGGTAACAATTTGATACTATTCCCATCCAGAAGAGAGGGCACTCCACTGACCTATCTAATCTCTGCCCCATAGCAATTCTGTCCCCTCTCTCTAAGTTACAAGACAAATGTATTCATAAACTACTGGACTACCTCCTGCAGGAAAATCTACTCACACCCACCCATCATGGCTTCTGCCCCAAACACAGCACTACCACTGCTCTAACTTCCCTCACCCAAACTATCAAATAAACCAGAAACAACAACAAATTCATATCCTGTCTATTCCTAGACCTTTCCAAGGGTTTTGACACTCTCTCTCTCTCTTTCCCTATGCTCCATACCAAACTCAGTCAGACATACAACAAATTAACAAATGTCAAAACAAATAAATGAATAAAATAGGGGCATTATTTCTAAAAAAAAAAAAAACCCTACTCTGTTGGGCATTATTGCTTGCTTATTTCAACCACAGATGATTTATAGAACAGCTATTCATGCTATGAGTAAGAGATTGGTTTTATAACCGGAAGACAAGAAGTTCTTTTATTTATTTTTTATTAGATTTCTCTTAGGTATGGGAATTATTCGATACTCAGTCAAGTGAGTCTTTCTGTGAAGATTCATATCATTTGATGTATGCTTAATTTCATGTATGTATATTTGTTGTACTTTTTTGCATTTGTATTAAGTGATATGTACACAGGTAGAAATTGGTTTCCATTTTTCTTTGGGGAAGTGGCTGTCAGTAGTTATGGTACTTCTAAGAGTATTTGCTATATTTTATTATGTGTAGTCATCTTATTTTAAAGTTGTTGTTTAGTGTAATTGAAGATGTTTTACTATTAAATTGTTGATCTACTGCAGTTTCCATGGTATAAGGTTTACTCAATGGCTATGAATGAAGGGTGGCCGTTATAATATCCATAGAGTGGTAACACACTATAGATGATGTGTGTAGAGTGCTGAGAAAATATTTAATGATAGGGTCAGAGTTGGGATGAACAAAACATTTTGTACACTGGCTCTGATAAACATTTTAGCATATTCAATTATTAGCATCCCCGTTAGCATATTTGTGTGTATGTGTGTGCATACAAATATATATGCATATATTATATATATATATATATATATATATATATATATATATATATATATATATATGCAGATGTCCCCTTCAGATCATTCAAGTCCTCATCGTTGAAATCAAAATAACAAAAACCCATTTCAGCGAAAGACCGGAGCAATGAAGATCTTCACAGGACAAGTGACCTATTTGCCGACAAGGTGAACTTTGCCCTTTTCCCAACTGTAGTGTGATCTTAGAGGTGGTATGTTTAGTTAAGGGAGGGAGTGGGGGCATAGCCTGACACCTAGGTGGGTTAGATTGGTGCAGTTTAGGTTGTGTGACTTTTTGGATGAGTGATTACTTACCCTGAGAAGATCTCTGTTGTTCTGGACTTTGGCTGAAAAGGGGTTTCATTATTTTTGTATCGAAGATCTGGGATTTCAGCTATCTGAAGTAGACATATATATATATATATATATATATATATATATATATATATATATATATATATATATATATATATCTATATAAACACTTTATAATCTAAAAATACTGAAATGTCCGAATTTCAGTATCTCCAGACTATAAAGTCGAAGTTTGAAAATAGCGGAAGTGCATAATCATGACTTCAAATATCTCAAATTCAAGGTCATGGCTTTACGCTACATAATGTGTAGGATTGTATGTGGATGGTGTGCAGCAGTGCCGTGTGTGGATTTAGGTGTTATGTCAGGTAAGTGAGGTTTTGGGTAAGAGTTTGAGAGTATGTGAGTGTGCTGATATGTGTGATGTGTGTGAGGGACTGTAGAATGTGTGTGTGTGTGTGTCTGTGTGTGTGTGTGTGTGTGTGTTTGTGTGTGTGTGCTTACTGTTTGTCCTATCTCGGAGTTAATATATATGGGTGGGGGCTTGCCCCCCTTCTTATTTGTGTTGTAGGTTAGTGGATGTGTGTTGTTTTGTTTGTTTATGTTGTGATGTGGGTGTTGTGGTATATGTGTGGTCTGGTGAGTGCTGTGTTTTAGGTGTTTTGAATTTTGCGGTTCGCGGTTTTGGTGTTTTGATGTTGTGTGGATTCGATTTCATTGTCTCAAAAAACTGAAATTCAAGATTTCAGTATTTCGAGATTATGAAGTGAATATATATATATATATATATATATATATATATATATATATATATAGGTCTACTTGAGTTGTACGAAAGACCGGAAGATCGAAATCCGGAACGCCGAGACAAAAACAACGAAACCACATAACACCGAAAAGCACGGAATTCAAAATCCTGATGTTATGGGAGTTTGAATTAGCGATTTTCATGTTCTGCTGTAGGTAAGTGTGTGTTTGTGTGAGTGTATTTGTGAAGGGAAATGCTGTGTGTAAGTGTGTGTTGTGACTGCGGTGTGTGTGTGTGAGGGACTGTACTGTGTGGGTGTGTGTTTGCCTTGTGTGTCTGTGCGATCTCGGAGTTAGAAAATTAAAGTATGGAGGGTGTGCGGGGTGCAGCCCACCATGTGGGGGGTGTAGGGGGGCTTACCCCCCTGTCTATCATTAGTGTAGGATGTTTTGTTTAGTAGTGTGGGGCAGTTGTGTGTGTGTGTGTGTTTTTGTGTGTTATGTGTGTTTTGTAAAATTATGTGTTTTTCGTTGTTCTGGGGTTTTGTTGTTTTCTTCTCGGTGTTCTACGTTTCGTTCTTCTGGTCTTTCTTTGTTATGAAGTACACCTATATGAAAGCACAAACTACAGACTTACATAAGCACTTGGCCACCATAGTGAACTTTGCCCTTTTTACAATGAAGTGTGATCTCATGGTTGGAATATTTAAGTAGGGGGGTGTGAGGGTGAAGCCTCCCACTTTGGTGGGATTAGTTTTGGTCCGGGTGGGTTTTTTTCTTGTGGTAGCCAAGTGATTTCTTTCCCATGGAAAGGATGTCGGCAGTCTGTGCTTTCGTTAAAGTGAAGTTTCACTGAACTGGAAACGGGTAAGTGAGTTTCAATTAAGTGTTTTTTTGATGGATCATAGTAGATCCATATGTGTGTATGTGTGTGTGTTTGTGTGTGTATACATATCAGTGATTTTAGCTATCCTTTGGCATTTCTTTTATGCTGCTTTTATTTTTCCTGTGAACTGTGAGTGTGCATCACCGCGCATGCACACACACACACACACACACACACACACACACACACACACACACACACACACACACACACACACACACACACACACACACACACACACACACACACACACACACAGACACACACACACACACACACACACACACACACACACACACACACACACACACACACACACACACACACACACACTGGCTGTCCAGTAACCAGATTTTAAATAGAGCAGTTAGTTGGTAACATTAGAATATTACTCCCATCTCCATGGATAAAGCCCTGGGTATGGCTCAGATAACTGGAGACTGATTAGTAGCTCAGATATTTATTGTAGTTGGTATTGGTAGAATGTGGATTCCTGTCCCTGGGGAGGGCCAGAATAGCATGTGGATGGCCACAGTCCTTCAGAGGTAGATGCATCCTGTGGACAGGAATTTTGCTCACCATGCCACCATTTGGTAGTGTTTTTCTGTCACAGGTGGACAGATGCATGTCCCTATAGTAATGCAAGTTGCATGTCCTTCACCAGTTGGAATATATAGCTCCATACTTACAACGCTTTCTTTGTCAGTATATTTGTGAAGGCACAAACAATCACCATGGCCGGAGGGGAAATATGTATGACACTGTACTCATTATAAAGTTTTTTGTAATTGTTTTTATTAAACATATGCACTATCTATTATTTTACATTTTGTTGAATAAACATTATTCAGTCTTCTGTAAAATGTATTAGTGACAGAGCTCTATTATAATCACCAGCAATTTACTACAAAAGAACAGAACTGCACATTGCTTTTTATCATTGAGCATCTTGAAATCAGAAAACATTGACTACATTCAGAAACTTGAAGCTAATAACCAATGGGCAAAACTAGGCCATGAATTTATAGTTAAATATTCAGATTCTGTACTTCTGGGTGATTGCTGCTGCAAAGTAGACTAGAGTAATTGAATATTCTTGGGCATTTTTACCTAAAATGAATAAAAACAGTATTCCTAGTCTAATTACATATACATTTAGTCTGCTGTTTTTCTTTACTAAACATCATAGAGATCTGTTTAAATATGCTATGTAAGTATCCATAATTAATTTTAACCTTAATTTCAGTGATATCTAATCAACATCTCTACTAGTTCTGAAAAACATTTGTCAGCAGGACCTTATTCATTTATCCGAGTGTGTAAACTGTATTCAAATAGATAAGATTTTAAAACTGCATCAGGACTGTTTTTAATAGAAAAAAAAAACAGAATAATGTAATTTACAGTATACAATTCCAGATGATCTAGATACTGGAATATTTGCATAAGTGAATTCAGCAAACATGTTATGTTACAAATCTAAATGACGGCATGCAATTTGCTCTGGAAATATTCATATAGCAGTTAAGTTTTACTTGTTTCACTGTCCCTGAAAAACGGCAACTGAAGGTTGTTTCACAGTAATGCAGATTGCCCAGGGGAAGAGATTGGAAGTATAGAAAGAACTGAATTACTTTTATGCAACCAAATTTTGAGAACAGAACCGACATAGCTTTAAAACTAATTATACGTGAAAGATAGCAGTTTTATAGTGCAACATAGATTTACAGATGCCATTATACAGTACCCCCATAATTACACAAACTAGAGGCAGAATGGTAATATAAATCAATGTTTCATACAATATAACTCTTCATTCTGATAAAATAATTTATTAGTCTTTAAAAAGGGGCTGTGAAAGTCTTATTATATTTTGAAGCAGTAACATTCAGCTTGGCATCTTTCTTTCTCTCTCTCACTATATATATATATATATATATATATATATATATATATATATATGTGTGTGTGTGTGTGTGTGTGTGTGTGTGTGTGTGTGTAAAGATATCTATATAGAAAAATATATAGATATATTTATTTATCTGTCTATTTTGAATCTTTATTCAAAAACCTTCAGCAGAGTACACTACTCTATTTATAACACAAAAACACATAAACAAACAAAAAGACAACATAAGCATATAGATCCACAGTCTCCTAAGCACAATTATTCTTGCCTAGCCTGTCTCAGCCCCCAAAATTATTTATCATAGGATCATAAAAAGTTTCTAGGCTAATGGCCCTTGGGCCCTTAGTAGCTAGCCAAGTTCTTACCCTTATTTTCATGATCAGCACCTATTGCCCCTGTTCAAGAGGGACACCGGTGGAACCCCTGGGGTGAAATTACAGTCACCTATCTCAACGTCCAGATTGCATTTGAAGAGAGCCAAAGAGGTACTTGGTTTGATATGAAGTGGGAGTCTGTTACAAAGGTGTGCTAACCTCTGGGAGAAAAATGTGTCCCTTTGGCAGGTTTTATTAATGTCACATACCAGGCTAAGGTCTTCAGAGTGAGTAATCCATGTACCATTTGAATTATGGATATGCAGCATTTGCAATAAAGCAGGGTCAGAGATGGCCTTGTATGCAAGGCAGAGCTCACCTCTGATTAGTCTGTATGAAACAGAATAAATTGACGTGATTTCAGATGATCCCCATAGGACAGATGCCAAAGACCTTGAATTTTCCTTGTGAGGAACCTTTGTGGTTTCCCCAATTTCTGCAGGTGCTTGGAAAGGTGCATACCAAAAGATGTGTTGCACTGAGTTATTGGCCTCATGAGGGAAGAGTACAGGGAGGCTATAACTTCTTTTTTTCTGGAGACAATGCCCTTACTTATGAGATGAGCAAGACAGAATGCTCTTTTTACCACTGTGGAGACATGGTGATCAAAGGTAAGGTTGCTGTCAACCTGTGTGACCAGATATCTCACTACTGAGTGTGTACTTAAGGTGTTGCTATTGCTGTTATAGTTTGCAGGAACATTGTTTTCACCAAAAGGAATGATGATACATTTTTTACATTGAGTTTAAGGCCATGACTTTGGCACCAATCAATTGCTTTTCTAAGACCCTCTTTGAGGATGTTGAAATAATATGGAGATTCTTGATCACTCCCAGTTTGCAGTCAACATCAAACTTTGTCAGCTACTGACCTTTAATTTTTGCTTGTACTTTGGAGAAATAGATTCCAAACAGTAGAGGTCCCAGAACTGATCCCTATGGAACACCACTGGTTACAGGTCTGCTGCTGGAGGTGGATTGCCCTATTTTGACTATATTCGTTCTATCAGTGAGCCAGTTTGTGACCCATCTAATGATATAAGGGTTGATTCCTAGTTGGGTGAATTTGTCAATGATGCCTGAGTGGGGGATAGTGTCAAACACCTTAGCTAAGTCAACATTGGCTGTATGTGCAGATTTCCCTTCATCCAGGACCTTGGTGACTTTCTTGAAGACGTCCACCAGGTTTTACAGGCATGATCTCTCTTTAACAAATCCATACTGAGTAGGGTCAAGTGTTTGGAGATTGCCTATATAGGTTCATAGGTAGGTACTAGGCTATCTGCCCGAGGGCATTTATAAGCCTAGCCAGAGTGTGTCGGCTTTTGCTGCCCTATTGATTAATTAACTGAGCCTCTGTCAAGCAGAGCCAATGAAGTGATCCCAGGGGTGTATTTTCTGTTACCCATCCACTCGTCAAGATTTCTCTTGAAGACTGTTAGTGAGGGGCTCTGCCTAATGTAGATAGGAATTTTGTTCCAATGCATGGGGAGTCTCTGTGACAGGAATCTATCCCTCCAGCATGTTCTATTTATTGTTGTGGCGAGGTTTAGCTCACTAGTGCACGTGGCTCGCAGTGACTTGGATTTCTTTAGGTGGAACATGTCCATCAATTCTGAGTTGGACATGGCTTTGTAAGTCAGGCAGAGATCACCTCTGAGTAAGCAATATGCCACTGAGTACAGCCAGAGTTTTTTCAGTTGGTATGCATAGGACATATATTTGAGGCCAGTAATCCTCTTGGTGAGGTACTTTTGTGGTCTTTCCAGCTGTTGGAAGTGTCTTGTGAGGTACATCCCAAATAGGGCATTGTACTCTATGATGGGTCTGATGAGTGACGAGTAGAGGGGCAGTATAACCTCTTTATTTCTAGATGTAAACTCTTTAGTAATTAGATGGGCCACATAGAAGGATTTCCTAACTACTTTGGCAATATGATTGTCAAAGGAGAGATTACTATCTACCTGGGTCCCCAGATCTCTTATTACCTCTTCTGTATTAAGGAGGCTGCCACCTATGTGGTAATTCGTGGGTGTTTTGTTTTTCCCAAATGGGATGACTATGCATTTTTTGGCATTTAGCTTGAGGCCATGACTTTGACACCAGGTGTCCGTCTCAGTAAGGCCTTTTTGGAGGATGTCCGTATCAGCCGGAGAGTCAGTTATGGATCCCAGTTTGCAGTCATCGGCGAACTTGGTTAGCCATAGTACTCCTGTGTTTGCCTGTACTTCTGAGAAGTATATGCTGAACAGTAGGGGTCTCAGGACTGAGCCTTGTGGGACACCACTTGTGACTGGTTTAGAGTCAGACCTGGAGCCTGCTATTCTTAATGCGTGAGTTCTGTCTGTAAGCCAGTTGGCAACCCATCTTGTGACATAGGGGTTTATGTCCAGGCTGGTGAGTTTTTCTATAATACCTGAGTGAGGAATGATGTTGAACGCCTTAGCGAGGTCAAGGTAGGCTGTGTGAACCACCTTTCCCTTGTCTATGGCCTTGGTGACTGTCTCAAAGAAGTCAACCAGGTTTAGTAGGCATGATCTGCCCTTAACAAAGCCAAACTGGGTCGGGTCAAGTGTTTGGAGGTTCCCAATGTCTTTGTTAATGAGTTCCATGATGATGCACTCCATAGCCTTGCAGACCAGGCTAGTCAGGCTTATAGGGCGATAGTTACCAGGGTCAGTTGTGGCCCCTCCTTTGTGGAGTGGAATAACCATTGCTGTGCATCATTCTATGGGCACGTAGCCTGTGGAAAGGCTGAGGTTGAACAGCATGTTTAGGTGAGGGGGTTAGTTCATTCTGTAATTCATGCAAGACGCATTCTGGGACACCATCTGGCCCCATTGATGCTGTGTTTTTGGCTTTTGAAAGGGCTATTTTCACATGTGCGCCTGTGATTTCTGGGATGCTACACTTTTCCGGTATTGTTATGGGCCCTTTTGGAGGTGGGAGGTGAAGTTTGCACTGAATCTATCTGCCAGGATGTTGGTAATATCAGTAGGTTCAGTATATTTTGTGCTATTTCGCACTAGCTCAGAGCATATCTGTGAGTTGCTACTTAGATTCTTGACATAGCTAAAGAAGGCTTTGTGGTTATCTTTCGAATCCTTGGCTATTTTCCTTTCAAAGTTAGCCTTGGAGGATTTTATGAGGGACCTTAGTTTCTTACTGATACTGATCAGGGATGTCTTTCCTTCTTGGGATTTGCTTTTTTTCTGAACTAGTTTCCTCCTTTTGTTGCATAACCTGTTTATGGCAGGGGTCCACCAGACTTGTTTTCTTCTCTTAGGGGAGTGAGTCTTGGTTTTGCTAGGGATGGCATGATCCATGCATCCTTGTAGGTGCTCATAGAGTGCATTTGTAAAGGATTCTGCATCTTGGGCAGTGTTATCCTTTAGCATGGGGGCTGTGAAACTTACCACCTCTGTTTTAAGTAGGGTGAAGTTTGCTTTAGAAACGTTTTTCACTGTGGTTTCCTTGGTTGGGGGTGGTGGTGGGGTGTGGACATCCAGAGAGATTAGCTTATGGTCTGATCTAACCAGTGACAGGTTGACCTCCGGTGCGGAACACCTGTCGCCCATGTTGGTGATATCCAATATGTTTTCACCTCTGGTAGGGGAGTTTACCAGATGATGCAGGGCATTTGAGTTGATAAATTCCAGGAAGTGCTGAGCCTGGGAGTTTGTAATCAAGTAGTTTTCCCAGTTAATGGTAGGGTAATTGAAATCGCCCAATATCAGGGTATTCGGTAGGACCTTCATGTTTTCCAGTGTCTCCAGAAAGGCAGAGTGTGGTCCTGGGTCATGGAGGGTGATCTGTAGCAGGCCACAATTTGCATTGCAGATTTGCCCGATGTTAGTTGCACATGGATGATCTCAGAGGTATCATGCTGCACCACTGACCTGGTGATGTAGGTATCCTTGATGAATATGGATACACCCCCTCCTTTTGTGTTTCTGTCTGTGTTCTGTGGCCGAAATGTGTGGTATGAGTTGTAGCCCAGTAGTGCTGGAGTTCTCTCTGGAGCCTTGAACCAGGTTTCAGTTACTGCACAGATGTTGATATTCTCCATACTGAGGAGTGCTTCGAGGGCATGCATTTTGAGATTTAAACTCCTGGCGTTGAGTAGCATGACCCTCATTTTTTTATTTGTGCTGTTTATGGAAGTGGGTTTGACTTTTGAGCCTTGCCTAAAAAAGGCACTATGAGGGCAGCAAGAGCCTTGGGCAGTATTTGAAAGCCTAGGGGTGACAGGTGCAAGCCATCTCCTGCGAAGCAACGTGGCTTGTCAAGCATGTCATCCCAGGCTGACAGACACTGGATCCCCTTTGAATGACACCAGAAGCTTATCCAAATGTTGAAATTGATCATTTTTTCTTTATACTGAGGTATCATTCTTAGTGAGGGCAGGATGCTACTCAGGGTTAGGGTCATACCCACCTGGGCTACATGATCAGAGAGCTCTTCCATGTCTCTTTTCATGTCGTCTAGGGAGGTATGTCTCAGGTCATTCACACCAACATGAACAATGACAGAGTCATATTTGTACTTGTTCTGGAGTGACCTGAGTGCTTGTGTTATGTGGTGGCTTCTGGCTCCCGACAGGCAGCTAACAGTAACCTTCTCCTTGTCCAGAATAGTGAGTGGGATGTCAGAGTGCCTGACTATAAAGTCATCTATTACTAGTGTGTTAGGTATGGTATTTCACCTTAAGGGCTGTGATTGTGCGGCACATTGATTTTGTGTTTTATGTGTTGTCTAGTTTGTGACGGGAGGTGCAGGTTTTCTGGGTGTCTGCTTTGGAGCTCTCGGATGCTTTTGCAGGTTTTTATTTAGAGCTTCTGAGTATGATTTAGTGTATTTATGTATATTTTTTGCCAGTGCTGGTTTAGTAGGTCTATGTGAGGCTGGAAGTGTGGTGCAAGTGTTAACCTTTTCCTCATGACTGTCTTTTCCAGTCTTGGGTGGAGAGACCTTAGCCTCCCGTTTGGCTGTATAATTGTATCTCTCGGATATGTTAGTGTATCTTTGTTTATAAGGTCCATGATGATTCTTTCCATGGCCTTGCATATAAGGCTAGTCAGGCTGCTAGGTCTATTGTTCCCGGGGTCAGTGGAAGCACCAACTTTGTGCAAGGGAATAACGGTGGCTGTCTTCCATTCAACTGCTATGAAGCCAGTGCTTAGACTATGATTGAAAAGAGTACCCATTGGTGTTGCTAATTCATGTTGGAGTCCATGTAGAATGCAGCCTGGGATGTTATCAGGTCCCATAGATGCTGTGTTTTTGGCCTTAGAGAAGCCTGCTCTTTAGAAATACAAGGTAGGAGACAGGTGCTAGGGGTGTTACGGGGTACGTGTGGCAGGGACAGGGGAGCGAAGTTTTCACCGACTCTGTCAGCCAACAGGTTAGCTATGTCCACAGGCTCAGTATATTTGGTATCATTAACTACCAGTTCAGCACAAATCCAGGCCTTTCCTTTTATATTATGGGTGTAACTATAGAATGCCTTGCGGTTATCCTTTATTGAGGATGGTAATTTGGACTTGTAGTTTGCTTTGGAGGACTTTACAAGAAGTTTTATTTGCTTGTTTAAGCTAAGGAGAGAGTGTTTCCAGTTTAGGAGGGCTCGTTCCATATTACACTTAGACAGCAATTTCTTCCTTCTGTTGCAAAGCCTGTTAATGGCAGTTGTCCATCAGGCAGGTTTGTTCTTCCTTGAGCAGCTTGTTTTGGTCCTATCAGGTATGTCAAAGTCAATGCAAGCATATAGGAGCTCGTATAAAGCATTGGTGTAGAGATCGGCATGATTGTCAGTTCCATCTGAGGGAGGAGGTGCAGTGAAGCTATATATACCATCCCATAAAATATAATCTGCTTTGGAGAATTTTTTTAATTTAGTTGCTCTGTCAGGTTTGATAGTTACTTTGAATGAGATCAATTTGTGGTCAGATCTCACCAGAGAGGATCACAAAGTAGGGGTGCTACAGTAGTCTGCCATATTGGTAAGCACCAGATCCAGGATGCTGACACCCCTTATGGGGTTGTCAACCAGCTGTTCCAGGACATTGGAGTTAACAAAGTTGAGGAATATTTGGGCAAGTGAGTTTGGGCACAAATAATTTACCCAGTCAATGGATGGGTAGTTAAAGTCACTCAAGATCATGGTGTTTGGATGTATCTTGACAGACTCAAGTAGATCCAAATAGACAGAGTAGGTGTCCTGATTCATGGTGGGGGTCCTGTAGCTGGCAATGACTTGAATATATGTCCTGGCAACAGTTAATTGCATCTGAAGTGTCTCCAGGGAATCATACTGTTTAACCAGTCAGGAGGTGTATTTATCTTTAATGAATATTGATACACTGCCTCCTTTAGTTTTCATGCCTTCAGTTTGAGGTCTGAACATGGAGAAGGATGTGTAACCTACTATAGCTGGGGTGCTTTCCACAGCCTTGAAGCAGGTCTCTGTCTTTGCACAAATGTCTGCATCTTCCAAGGTGAGGACAGCTTTCAGTGAGTGTAGTTTCATGTTGAGACTCCTAGCATTTAGCAGCATACCCTTGAGGTTGTTTTTAGATAGAGTTTTTACACTGGGAATTTTGTTCTTGAGACACTGCCTAAAAAAGGCACTAGGTGGGGTGGCAAGAGCCTTAGCCAGTAGCCAAAATCCTAGGGGTAACAGATGATGACCATCTCTAGCAAAGCATCAAGATTTGTCAATCATGTCATCCCAGGCTGACAGATACTAGATACCTTTAGAATGGCACCAGGAACTATGCCAGTTATTAAAGTCAATCATTTTCTGTTTGTATTGAGGCATCATCCTAGGTGAAGGTAAAATGCTATGTAAGGCTTAGGGACATACAGGATTACTGGCATCGTGCTACCAGACATTAGTTCCCAGTGCCTCTGTCAAGTAGAGCTGTCCCTCCAGCATGTTCTGTTGATTGTGGAGTTGTTGCAGGTTTCTAGTGAGGTACATGCCAAATGTGGACCAGTGCCCAGCTATACAGAGCAAAATTACTTTTTTATATTCCTTAAGTGTCTGTCCCACATACATATGATGTAGGGATCTGCCAGCAACTCAGTGAGAGGCTCTAATTCACAGTGATTTAAACTGCTCTGCTTGCTCTATTCCCAGTCTGATTCTTAGAGGCAAAAAGCAAAATGGAATCCTCCCCTTAAAATTTCATTGGAGGATGGTGTACTGTAGCATGAGGCATTTCCAGTGTTTTGTATTCCCATCTACTCACCATATCATCATAGGAGTAGAAACTGCCTTTTTCCCTCCCTTACTCTCTGCTACAGCTTCTAACCACCTAACACCCCTAGACCATCATGTGTCCTTTACTTGTGGCATCACCCCATCTCTTTACTTAGGGCAACCCCATATAGGAGTGGCCATCCCCCAGATTCTCTTGGATAGGCCATGGCTCATGGAAATTTATCCCCCTATATCATGGCTTCTGGGGTAATTTAAATGGGGGTTATTTTCTTACTTATTTATTTAATCATTATCAATTTACATCTGGTCCGAAGACTCTTTAGATGGATGCCTCTGTGTCATAACCTAGGAATTGTGCTAAGATGAATGCATGTGCATATCTACCCCATTGTGGAATCTATATGGACACTTCAGTTATAGTGGCATTCGTAATCACTGCTCTGACTCTGCATCTCTGCCTTGACCAGATAAACTGATTTAGTAGGCTTGCAGTCTTCATGAGCAACATGTGGTGTTATGTTATGTATATGGTAAAAAAAGACATAAAACAGCAGCGGAGAAATGTACTTTGAATATCTGACATTCTCTCATAAAAAATAAGGTATGTTTTTGCTTGGCATGAACCCATCTGAAATTTTGGACCAAATCAAGGTTAAATTTAATCTAACCATTTTGTATGGGTCTGAGTCCAGTGTGAGAAAACTTGCTGAACAAAAGACCCATTTCAACCATGATGCAGGTCAGAGGCAAGTGTTTTTGACATACATTTTATTGGCATTTCTTGTCTTATAAATTACAGTTAAAAAAACCCACGTTTCCATGTATCTTATATTTCAGCACAAAATTATCATTCAAAAACAGTAGTCTGTAATCATCCTAACCCTTATCTCTAACATGAACTGACATCCAGTTTGCATTAAATTCTTACACCTAAAGTAACACAAAATCAGCTAGGCAAAACTCCTCGGAGTAATGCTCAGTGATAATCTCAGATGTGACTAATACCTACTCCTACCCATCAAAAAATAAATTGGAAACTAGGATCCCATTACAGGGCTAGGAAATTCCTTGGTAGTAATTCCAGACAATTATAGCACAAACTTACTAACTTCCATCCCTACTGTAAACCTCACCCATCTTTACAAATCTTAACTTAACCATAAAAAGAACTAGAGACTACCTATGACAAAACTGCAAAATTTGCTACAGATACTTCTAAAAAAAAAAACACTATTGCATAGCACTAAAGCCTTAACTGGCTAGAACTTAAAAAATCACCTCAACTACCAATAAATTATTACAGCCAATAAACTAATAAACTCACCAGAAATAATGCCCAGCAATTAAAGGAATACTACAACCCTATACCACTAAGCAAGCCCTACAATCCAACAACAAAGCTTTTCTATCCGTCACAAAATCAAACAAGAGTACAGGAGACAATATAATCTGACCAGGTGGCAAAAATTTGGAACCAAATCACACCTGAAATAAGACAGATAGAAACCCTACATGTCTTCAAAACATCACTAAAGAAACACCTGCTAAATAACTGGATGTACTCATGCACTACTCCAGGCTAGACCCCCCCATACTCACCCTAAACTCCACCATCAATGTTATACTCCCTTTACCTACCCTTTCTGTATCCTAATCTTATGCATGTAACTTTATATCTCCAGCAATAAAAAAATCTAACGGTATATTCTCCCACAAGTGTCATTTACACTATTCTACTACAGATTGCCACTCCACCCTCTACATCCTTTTTCTTCTACAAAATTTCCATTTCCTAGATAACTACCACTATTTTCTTTAATGCAGGTCTATACAAGCTCTCTGTCTCAATCTACATAATGTTTCATATATTTACTTCTCCTCTTAAGTTCTACCTCCTGCTAAAGTATTTGTTGCCTTTGCTACCTTTCTATAAACTTCCAATTGGCAGACAATGGATGTATTATGTAATTTGTTTATCTGTGTAATTTCTCTGTAACCACCTACCTGGTAAGAAAATGTATTTCCTTAAATTTGTAGGCTACTCTACGTTATATTATGTGTTCTAGATATATTCATATAATTGTGTTTTTATGTAAACTCAAAGTATTATACAAAATGTCCTTTTTTTGTCTTTAAATGTACTTACCCAATATATGGAGCTTTTCTCCCTGGGCGTCCACTGAAAATAGGATAAACCCCACTCATAACTTTCCAGTAAACAAAGAGTAATAAATAAACAAATAAATAAATAAATAAATAAATAAATAAATAAACAAATAAATAAATACATCTGATAATATAATCATACCATAACCCACTCCCTTTTTACCCGTTCTTTTTCCACTCTATCAATTTGCACACAAAGGAGCCTGTTATATACCTTTATATTACTCACTCCAGTTCTCACATTCCTCTAGTCAAAATCTCTTTTCCTCCCTTTTGCAATTATAATCAATTATAATTCTTACCACTTTATGTTTTTTTCCCATTTCTGTTCATTCAAAATTCACTCCCCCAGCTTCTAACAGACTAAATTCCTACTATGAAGGTAGCTGTTTATCAAACATTTGTTTACAAATTCTGTCATACAGACCTCACAGATTTGCTATACTCACCTGTGACCCCAAAACAGATAGGCATTAATTGCTTCTGTACATGTCAAACACTCATCTCTTCCAACTTTCCACTCCTGAGATATGGGCAATGATGTTCTAAACCATCTGTGCAGCTCTGCATGTACTGGTCCAATACTATGGAAAGCACATTCAAATTTACTGTCGATTTCAGAAATTTGTTCCAGGTAGTTTTATAAAACACCACCGTCTCCTTACCCTCCAGTCTTATTCTTAACTCCTCCATCATGTTCCTGTATTTATATCTATTATGTACTGTATAGAGTGCTATGATTTTTTTTTTATTTTACCTCTGCGTGCCCTCATGCCATCATCTATCTTCTTCTATCTACCCCTTAACTCCTTAATTCTATTTTTCCTTATCCAAACCTAAATCACCATCGTCAACTGTTTGAATTGAAGCTACCCTCTTTCATTGTATATTTTCTTCAAAAATGTTGTCAACTCATAAACCTTCCATACTGACTGTTACGCTTTAAAAAAAGATCATGCAATAAAGTAATTGCTCTACTTTGCCAGCATTTAGCATGTATTGGCTAACCCAGAATTGAAATCTACAGGTTATGCCATAGTCCTATTTGGATCAGCTGTAAGCATTAAATCCACTTGAGGGCTACTATCTAGGCAACACAAATCTTTTCTTCCCTCTTCTTTTTGTATATCAATTAGCAGTACAAAAGTTAGGGTTGCTGCTACCAATTACAAATTAAAATCTAACATCATCTCCCTCCTTTCTCCTAGAAAGTCTCAGTCTTCCTTTCTCTCTCTCACAATGTACCAGAATCTGCTCTATCCATCCTTTGTTGGCCTTTGCTCAGCAGTGGCAAGTGTACATATAATAATACCATGGAGAGGTCAAGTGTACATATAGTAATACCATGGAGAGGTCAAGTGTACATATAATAATACCATGGAGAGGTCAAGTGTACATATAATAATACCATGGAGAGGTCAAGTGTACATATAATAATACCATGGAGAGGTCAAGTGTACATATAATAATACCATGGAGAGGTCAAGTGTATATATATTAATACCACGGAGAGGTCAAGTGTACATGTAATAATACCATGGAGAGGACAAGTCTACATATAATATTATGGAAAGGATAGCTATTCAAATCAAATTGATGCTCCAGGCTAATCTAGAAACCTTCTGATGTTTTTCTTTCATCTTCTTCAGATGAAGGAACAATTATTGCAGCAGAAATGGATTTTTCTCAGCAGACACTTACTAAGTTCATGCAAGAAGAGGAACATAACCCTTTTGGAGATGTTAACTCACTGGGACAGTCTGTGAGGTTTGTAAACATGCCTCAGAATTATTTTGACTTTAAAACGCATTTTTTGACATGGAAAAGAAAGTTCTGAAATTTAAAACTTTAGTTCTTGAAAATCAGTACCATAACAAATGTGTGGACTTAAAAATCATATAATTGGGGCTTAGAGTGTACACATTTCCAAACAATATATCTGTTAATGATAACATTTATGGCATAGTGAAATAAATTTATAATAAAGCTGGTTGAAAGTCTTAAAAGCCCTAATTGCATGGAATGCAGATAAAATTAAATCACTAAAAGAACAAATCTGCATTATTGATGCCAAGCTTAACAATCATGCTGAATTTCATATGTTTCACTATTTGTATGAAAATGTATTTGAGAAACTTGAAAGGCTTGTCAGTAATATCACAAATAAAAAAAAGAAAAAAACTGGCTAGGGACATTATTAAAAATAAAGGGCAAAAATAAGGTGGAGGCACATACAATTCTCATGAAAAGAAAAATATGATAACTAATAACCTTGATAGTCTGAATTCTTTTATCCATGGTGAAACTGTTGATGTAACATAAAATGGTTTTGGGGAACAACATCAGGACATTTTAACCAGTGAGTCCAGTGAGTCCAGTGAACATTCCTCTTCCTCCTCTTCCCCTTTGTTTTTTTACAACAGGAATGGAAGGAAGCAGTTTGTCTCCGAACCAAGAAGCTGTAACTGTTGTGACCAAAAAGAAGGCCAAAAACAAAGTTTAACAATTGTCATATTTTTAATCGGAGTAGTAATTTTTTTTTTCTGATGTAGATAGAATTATTGACAAAAGTTTTTTCCTTTTCTCCCAGCCAACAATGCTTCTATTGTTAATACATTGATTGATTTTAAATTGTATATAAGAAAGTTGAATTTCAAGTACATCTTAAATGATGTTAACATAAAAAATTTTACATTTAAAAGAGCTAGTAACTATAATCCCATATAATTATACACATTGAATGTTTTGTTATCTACTTGTAAGACAGATATCAACAATTTGTTACAATGAGCTACACACCACCGGATCAATAGCAGATATTGCAATTTAAGTAAACTTGAAATTGAAGCCTTAAATAATTTAGGTAGTTATACTAATTTAAGATCTATGAAGGCAGACAAAGGGCAAAGCATTGTTATCATGGACAACATTAAATATAATCAAGCCATGCATAATTCGTTGTCAGATGAAAATAGTTATCAAAAAGTGTCTAAAAGTGTTGTGAGAAATAGTTATAAGGGTATAGATTTAATTTTGTTCACTCTATTACATCAAGGGTATATAACTTTATATTTGTTTAAATTTTTGATGGTAGATGAGCCACAGTTGGGCTGCCTATTTGGAATACCGAAGATACATAAACATTTGGAATAACCTCCCTTCAGACCCATAGTGTCATTCTCCTTCAATAAAACCTTTAAAATATCTGCTTGGTAAGATCAGATGTTGAATCCTTTAGTGCAGAAAAGTAAATACTATTTAAAGGATTCATGGATGTTTTTGGATGAGTTGAAATCTACCAGTTCAAAGGAAATTAATTAGACCATTATGTGCACTATAGATATTAGTTCTTTATACATTTCTATAGATCAAGAAGAAGGCTTGGATTTTGTCAGATTATTTCTGAGCAAATATTGTAGTAACTGTGGGCTTGATGTGTTCATCATTTGTCAATTGCTGGATATAGTATTAAAAAAATATTTTTTTATGTTTGAAGACAATATATTCCAACAGAAAAGTGGTGTGATGGGAGCCCAAGTGGCTCCGGTGTTCACTAATTTGGTTTTACGCTGGTGGGAGAGAAAATACTTGGCTAAGATCCCTTCTTTTTGTTATGTTAATTTTTATAAAAGATACATTGACAATTTGTTTTTTATTTGGTCCAGTGATAGAGAAGCCTTGCATGAATTCCCGGACCAAGTCAATGAGAATGTTAGATGGCTCACTTTCACTTTAAGTGAAATGGGAGGATCTGTCCATTTTTTGAACTTCAATATTGAGTTACACACTAAAGAAAAACTTTTGTAAGTAACATTTTCAGAAAAAACACAATTACTAATAACTATCGACATTTTGACAGTTTTCATCCTATATTTATGAAATTAAATGTATTTTGTGGGCATATCATCAGGTTGATTCATTTAATTAATGATGATAAAGTTTTTTCAAGGGAGACAGAAGAAGTTACCAAATTGTTTGAAGAAAGGCGATATCCTCTAAGTTGACAGTCATTTCAAATAATGTTAAAAAAATTGAGATATGAAAGATTTCCACCAATTATCAAGGCAGAACTCACTGCCAAAGAACATCAGGATGACAAAAGATCTGCGTGTTCTTTTCCTGTTCCCTTAAGTGTTGAAGGCACTAATATCAGACAGATTATAACTGACAAGTGGGAAATTTTATTAGGAAAGCATGAATTAGGAAAGATTATTGGACATAAGCCCAAGTTTATATGTAAAAAAGTAGGAACTTAAAACAAGTTTGGGAAAGTTCGTCTGATTTAAGGGGCAATGTACAAATAAATAAAAAAATAGGAACTTTTCCATGTAATAGATGTGTAAATTGTAGATTTATTCTTTCAACAAGTAGTTTTTATTTTGAACATAATAAATATGTGTTTGTTGCTAAAGACAGATACACTTGCTGTTTGTTCCACATGTAGCTGTTTCTACATAGGAAAAACTATACATAGATTCACAGACAGGATTAGGGAACATGTTATGGCTATAAAAAGAAAGATGCTAGCAATGCCTTAGCCAGGCATTCTTTAAATTGTACTGATTTCAAGAAGTTTCAGTTTATGGTGTTATAAAAAAGTTAATAATAATAGATTTGTTTATACTTCTAATGCTTATTTAGAATATCTGGAACTTAAATGGCAAATATTTTTTAAAACAAATACCTGGCCTGGTATTAATGAGAAAATATCTATTAAATGTTTTTTTAAAGTTTAAAAACATTTAAATTAGAGAAGTATATGTTAGTCATTGTTGTTTAAATATAAACTAATTGTGTCATTTTATGTACGTTTTTTGATAATTATGCACTGTATTCTTAAACCTTAGGAAAAAATGTTTTAATATTTATGAGATCATCTGCATACTGTATTGTCATTGGTGGATTTGCAATTTTATTAGTTAATTAGGTATTTAAGTGAGTAATTTGGAGTATGACTGTTAGTTTCTGAAGAAGTTCTGTGGATTAAATGAACAAAAGCACTAAAACTACCTCTGTGTCTGGTTGCCATTTTGTTTTTTAATGTAGAATCCTTATTCAATTATTTACACAAAAGGTATGTAATCTGTGGCAGGAGATTTTCATAACTGAGTAGACCTAACTTTTTCTTTTATGTTAAGCCTAGGTATTTCACTGTTGCCGTCCTGGCTATCATATTTTAGTAATTAGGTTCTCTGTACTCCCTACTCTCACTTGAAAGGTTTTAGCTCAGATGCATTCTAACCCTGGTTACAGTCTAAACTCTTCAAAAGTTTCTCAGACCCCCCACCTCCTAACAAAATATTCCAACTCCAAGTTTGCAATACAGTAAGGAAAAGAGCAAATCCTAAATGATGGCCCACTGGTTACTTATCGTGGGAAAATCTTCACTGAAACAATCGGTGGATTCAGAATTTGATAAATAGGGATTGATGAAGAGGCATTTGATGTTCTGTGCTTTCAACAATGTGATATAGACCTGTAGCCAACATATAGTAACCAGTGAACATATTTTATGCTCATCAAAAAATTTCTAAACCTTTGAGCTAGGACTTCAGTCCTGAATAAAAAAAGACGAGGACAGCACTTATCTCTGCCTCCTATCCTTAATAATCACTTTACCCACAGTTAAATACCCCTTCATCACCAGCTGGACTCAGATTACTATATATTAGTGAAATCCAATTTAAGAACTTTGGACTGAAGCCCACACCTTAACGCCTTTAAATAGAAAAGGCTACTTAAGGGGAATCAGGCGCCTTTTTGTCTAAAAAATACAGCTCCAACCTGCTACTAACCTTTCTTCCTGCTTAATAAATTCCTTTAACTCCCACAGCTTTCCTCTGCCATGCACCTCTTAACAAAACGTCTTTGTCATGTGTCCTCCAGTACCTGCAGATATTTCTTTAGCTAGGGTATTGGCATCAACATTTATTAATGGGATAAGCCAATAATCAGCCTGGGATCTCTTGTATCCTGGTGTTTCACTGCAATGAGAATCACTAGAGCTTTGGTATAAGACTTTGAAAGGGCACTCCTCCCCAACCCCATTTTTATACATCTTATCCAAGTGTTCCATAAATGATAAAGCTAAACACTTTGCATAATTCAAATGATGTGCCATCACCCCTGAGGCTTTTTTCTTTTTTCTGCCTGCTCAAATACTCAGAAATCTATCATATCTCATGTGATCATCCAATTATACTCGGGCTTTCTCAGTTGCCTGCTTCGCCTGCCAACTTTGTATGCATTTGCTTGTCTGTTTATCCAATTAATGTCCTCATAAATAGATGTGCATAGTGTACTAAAACATTTCCAGAAATAGTTTCTGTGTTATTTTGCTGTGGGTAACTTCCTTCCTTCTTCATTAACTCTGTAAGACTCTGTTCCATCTTTTTGTCCTTGACCTTCTATAGTAATCATTTCCCATATGTTTTACCCATATGCCACTCAAAGTTTTGTTTTCCCCTCTCTATTGCTAAAGATTCAACATCTACAATATGTGCTATAAGCCCATGACTATTTTTTTGTAAAATCCCCAGTATTATCATCCACATGTTTTAACAGCTGCACCAAACAGGTCTCCATTTCTCTTACTTTCTTTCCTTTTTCTCTTACCCAATGCTCCTTTAAACTCATCATGTATCTTTTTATGGAACACTTCCTGGATATCTTCTCTCACTCCTTTCCTCATTACAGAGCAACACCGAGTCAATTCTCTTTTTTATTTTAACCATCTTGGGTGCATTTTCCCCTGCTAAGGTGTCCATCTCCTTCTTTTGCCTTTTCCCATCTGGTAGAGGACATATCTTTTTAATCCAACGTGGACATGATCTGAAAGATATGTGTGTCCAATCTGTATCCTTTACACCTGCAAAATTCCTTATCACCTCATCAAAAACCCGTCAAACCTACAAGCTTGCATTCCATCTCCTCCAGATTATATTCCCAAATGTCCAGATTATTCTACTTTTTATTATCCATGCATCCCTCTATTTCCCACTGTTTGATGTTCTCACTTGCCTTCACATTCCTTTCTGTTTATCCATTCTGCAGTTAACTACTAAATAAAATCTTTGCTGGTAAGTTCTTGCTAACCCTGCAGTAACACTTCTTGCTCTAGTTCATAACATATCTCAAAGAAGGTAGGATTGTCTTATCTGGGACCACATATCACACTTATTGTCCATTCTTGGCCTTTTACTTCTAATCCTGCTGTTACTCACCTTACCTATTCATCCTCCTTAAGTACCCTTATCTTTACTGCTAAGGCTCTTCTAATTATAAGCACAACTGCCTTTTACCTCCTCTTCTTAGTGTCCTTTCATCTATCATTGTCCATTCTTGACCTCCAAATGTTTAAACTTTTATCCATTTCAGTTTAGCCTATTGTAACCTAATAATGTCTCCTAAGCACTTTTCAATTTTGTCCTAATCTTGTACTTTTCAATTAGATAGAGTAATCCCCACATTCTAAGAAATCACATTCACCCCCCCCCCCATCTATAACACTCCACTTCAACTACTCAGCATCATCTCACCTATCCCTCTCAAACTATGCCTGGTCCCATAAGCCAAGGTGTTGACTGGAGCAGTAATAGCTGTCAGAGTGCATGGAACTCTCAGCTGCCCTTGTCATTCATGAATCTTTGACAAAATATCCCTTTTGAAAAGATAGTTTATGATTAGGCTATCACTAACTCTGTCACACATTTGTATGAAGAAAACATTTTTTGTTTCTTAACAATTTTCATGAAAAATTGTTTAGAAATCATACTAAGTAGAAAAAAATCTAAACATTAAAACCAACTCAAAATTAAACAAAATCGTACTGTCAAAAATTGTTTTCTGCTCATACCTGTCATGGATCACCTGGTGTGCCATCCAAGAAAATAAATCAGCGCTTATGCGTTGCTCTTAACTAAAATGCGTCACACTCACATATAAATGGTCATTTCTTTCTAAAATTTGCATGAACAACCAACCTTTCTTATATACTACCCTAGGGATATTTCCAATAACATCTAGTAGCCCTCAAACAGGAAAAAATATTCCAGTCTTTCTTAATAATCTCCATAATTTGAGCACTGTCACTAATAAAAGTCATAATGAAGGAGGCAGAAAAATCACTATTATCTTCCCCCCCTTCCTTCTCTATGCCTCAAATGTAAGTTTTCATCTAAGTCCTTCTTTTTAATCCTTCCTGTTTCAATATACTCCCTTTCTTTCATCACCTTCATCAATAATACAAAATGGTTTAAAAAAACTTTTACAACTGCAAAACCATCTGCTACTCCCGAGCCATTTGATAATACAGACTAATCAAGTTCATGTCCAAGCGCCCCCTTCTATAAGCCCATTGACTTTTTTCTACACAGTTACATTAGGACATTTTATCACTTGCCATATTTTTTTACATCTTTCCCTTTCTTTTCCCTTTCTTTTCACATTTTCCCCTTAAATTATAAATAAAGAACCCTGGAATTATAATTTTCATGCTAACCACCGCATAATGTAATACTGATTGAAATAGATTCTCTCTTTCCTTGTTAGTTATGTATACATACAGTGCTTTAATTCTATAAACATGTTCTCTCCAGCTCACATCCCCAACAGTTAACCTTCCCATCCTTACCAGTGGTTACAGCTAGTATTTTCACTGTTATTTTGCACAACATGCCACTCTAGAACAACTTCCACGTCCTAATTTCCATATTATATTTCCAACCCACAGTTATTCTGCTTGCAGACTTTCTTCATTGATCAGGAATCTTACATCTTCTAATAGAATAACATCCACGTCACATTTCGCACACCATTCCAGTATCTCTATCCTTTTTGGTGGTTATAATAATGCTCACATTTCCAGAAATATTCTTTTCCTTCTTTTAGGTGTAGGGAATATTGTTATATTCTCATTTTTCCTATTTTTTACTCTTTCCTTAGTTTAATACATTTTCTTCGGTCTATATAGAAATAATCCTTGATCCCCATAATCAGATTTCTCACTGACTAGTATTTCTAAAAAATATTAGCATTAATCCTTTCTCCTGACCTCTCTTCAGACATACACTCTATCTCTTCATTTTCCATCCCTATATTTTTTCTTCCTTTACAGTTTCTAATTCATTTACTTCACCATCTCCTCCAGGCTCTTTCTGTCCTTCCTCATGCATGTTTTCTTTCCTTTCCCCTTCTTTTTCAAAAATTACTTATTGTTTGCTCTTGACAATCCAACCAATGGTATCCCTTTTACACAACATTCATTCCCTTCAGCAGTATAGGAGAGTATACACATATACACACACACGCACGCACACACACACACACACACACACACACACACACACACACACACACACACACACACACACACACACATGCACACACACACACACACACACACACACACACACACACACACACACACACACACACACACACACACACACACACACACACACACACACACACACTCACACACACACACACACACACACACACACACACACACACACACACACACACATGCACACACACACACGCACACACACACACACCCACACACACCCACACGCACCCACACACCCATGCACACCCATGCACCCCCACACACACCCACACGCACCCACACGCACCCACACACACACGCACACACATGCGCGCACACACACACACACACAAATGCACACACATGCACACATGCACACACGCACCCACACACACGCACACACACACACACACACACACACACACACACACACACACACACACACACACACACACACACACACACACACACACACTGGTCATATGTTCCAGTTTTTAAGAAAAAGAAAATGAGCACAGCTGACCAAAAATCAGCTGCTTGAGCATGCTAGCTTTTTTTCTATGTGAGATCATGATACAGTGGCGATTGAGGAATTTGCCCTTTCCCCAATGCAGTACAGTCTCAGACTTGGTTTATATAATTAGTAGGTGGTGTGAAGGTGCAGGGGGCATTCCCTCTGCAAAAATTTTTTTGACCGGCTGCTCAGTGACTAACAAGTTGCATACAATCTTTTGCCTTTTAATAAAACACATTTTTGATATATGGATATACATCTATCCATATATATATATATATATATATATATATATATATATATATATATATATATATATATATATATATATATATATATATATATATAAACATGGGAGAAAAAGAGAGGAGAAGAGAATAGAGAGAGAGATCATATTTGTCCATGTAGATTCAGGGTTAGATTTTCATTTAAAGTGACATGAAATGGGTAGAGAAAGCATTAATGCTGAAGATAATACTAGAGCAAGAGGGAATCATTTAACTTCATGAAGCCTATTTCTAAAACAAGCTCTAGGACTTTTTGGATGAAGATACACTTACACTAACAGTGACGGTTAAATTACTATAAGATTTTGGATTGCCAACCTTATAACATCATGTTAGTATTTTGGATGGATTCACTCTCTCTGGGACAGTTATGTTTAAAAATGCAGTCAGGAAGAAGAAGAAGTTTTGATTTGCTACAGATGGTTTAATTTTAGAATTGGCAGACTTAGGATTAATAAAATATTATAGTATATTATTAAGTTAAAGTTATATTTGGTAGGCAAACATGAGACAACACTCCTCTATTAGATACCATTATAAGACTTCTTGACAAAAATAGGCAACCTAGATACATCCTTACTGCAGATGCAAGCAAAGCATTTGACAGAGTCAATCTAAACTTCTTATTTAATGTTTTGCCCCTGTTTGGAATTCCACAAGAATTTATAAACAAAATTAAGGTTCTTTATTAGAAAGCCTCCACTAATATCCAAATAAATAAACTTAATGCCAACCCTATCCCTATCTCAAAAGGCACAAGGCAAGGTTGCTCCCTCTTTCCCTACCTATTTAATGTATATTTAGAACCCTTGCTTCTATATATATCTCAAAACATTTTCCACCGCATACCTAGAATTTCAAACATTGCAATTTCTTATTCGGCCTTTGCTGATGACTTAAATTTATATTTTCAGCTACCTAATACTGACCTTCCAGAAGTACTGAATTCAATTGATTTGTATTCTGTGATATCCAATTATAAATTAAACTCAAGTAAATCTTATATATCTCCATTAAATCTCCTAGGCCATAAAGAATTCTACTTCCCTGATAGCGAGATCAAAACTAAATATCAGATAAAATGCCTAGGTGTAACTTACACTTCCAATTTTAAGAAGATCATAAAGAATAATTTACTATGTACATGGACTAACATAGAAAATTATATTAATAAATGGAAGAATATTAACGTGTCTCTGTTATCAAAATCCAGCGTAGCTAAAATTAATCTATTACCAAGAATTATCTTCCAACTTTGTACTATTTTCTCAGTTGTTCCTCAGAAATACTTTAGGGATATAGAAAAAGCAATATCTACATTTCTATGGCATCCCAAATCCATAAGAATTAAATATGATAGACTTTCTCTTGCTAAAAATAAGGGTGGCTTGGGGTTACCAGACTTTAAACTTTACTATAGTATAATCTCTTCTTATAGCCTGATTCAAATAGTAAATTATGATCCTAACATGAATAGTTGGACACCCCAATGGATTAAAACTTGGTATGATCATACTAAATCCCTTAATTTTAACCCCAAATCTCTCCCTTTTATAAACTTAAATCAAAGAGACTCTTATACTAGGAACTTACACCCATTGATTCATCATATTATTCTAACTATCCAAAATCTATTTAAATCTATACAACTTTTAAATGTCCTTCCCTTTATCCAACCGCTTCATTTAAATACTAACCTGTTATTTGATAACCAACCAATAAACTTAGCAAGTTTCCCTTTAATAAAAATAACTTACAATATGGGATATATACAAATGGCAAGAAACTGATATATCTCAACTAAGGCAGAAACTTGAACTTCCTGAGAAATATGTTACCATTCTTAGTTTGATCATGTATCTAATTAAGACAAAATTACCACAAATTAAAATTGACCAGCGAAAAATTAATTTAGCTATTCTGATTTTTAAAAATTTAGCAACCAAGCAACCAAGGGAAAAACAGTGTCTAGGACATATAAACTTATAATGAGTATAAAATCTCAGAGTTTCCTTTTATTTTCAAATTACTGGCAGGAGAAAAGCCAACTAATTACAGAAGAAAATAAAAGAGTGGCCATTGTAGATACGATTAAGTTTATTTCTTTTAAGCATCTGTTGTACAACCAGATTATTCTTAGTATATGCAATCAAATTTAAATAAGTTTAATCCCAAATATCCAGCAAACTGCCCTTACTGCCAAAATCAAATTGCAGACATTATACATGTTTTTTGGGGTTGTAATAGAGTTCACAGCTTATGTTGTTCTCTAAGAGTTAGATTAGAGAAGATGGGCTATAAAAAATCTACCCTATCAAGGGAAACAGTTATTCTGCATATCACCACAACTAAACTTCCTAAAATTCAAAAACATATTTTCATCGCAATATGTGCCCTTTTTAAATTTTATATTACAAAAACTGGACTATCAAATCTTCAATCTCATGGGAGGATTTTCGTAGCTTAGCTATTAAGTATATTACTTCTCACAAATTAGCATATACAGTTACAAATCAAAAACAATGTTATCACAAATACTGGGGATACTTGCTTGACTTAATTCTCAAAAATGCAATCCAGGTAATATGCTAACCCATCTTGTCAGACTTGGACGTGAGTTTGTTGCAATAGAATCACCATATTCCTTTCTTTGTCTCAGCATTTAAGTTTCTAGGTATTATATCTAATTATATCAAAAAGCTTAAATACTTCACTCATACTTGTCATTATGATATGCTCCTTTCAATATCCTTTTTGTAGTGACTTCTATTGTATAGATTGTATATAGTTATTGTTCTGATGTTTTCTTTTTGTGCGGTAGATGTTTGCATTTGTTTGTCAACCTGGTTTTATTATATGACATTCTGTATTATAAAAAGTTAAATAAAGAGATTGTTTGAGAAAAAGTTAAAGTTATATTTGAGGGTATCTGTGATAGCCTTCATGTCCAGGCCAGAGTGACAAAAACAGTTTGGGTTAAGGAAGCAAAGTTTTATTTATAATTAGGATGGGGTAAAGAATTGCAATGACTATTATGGTTAAGGCTGAATGTACAGGTATAGTTTAACTACATAAAAGTAATAATTATGTCAAAAATCAGAATATATGTAAGGTTATGGCTGATCTTATAGTTATTCTAACATGCAACTTTACATTCTCCTCTATGGTTATGATTATGGTTAATTTTCCCTTTGGAATAAACTAGCCTGTCATTTTGGTTGTGAACATTTTTCCTATTTTGCAGTTGCTAGGGGGATAACAACAGAGTTACATTTCACAGATTCCATTACATTGTAGGGTGTCGCATGTTCAGTGGTGCAGTAACAAAATACTTTGAAAGAAATGTTCTTCACTATTTAAAGGCTTACAGCAAATTTCCACTTTGTATTAGGTGTGTGTGAGACCCAAGCCACATATATGTCCCCCTAATGGAAATGTGGAACCCAATAATACATGGCCCAACACTTTAAAACTTATAGCTCAATTCCAGTAAACTAGGCAGCAGATATGGAGTACCAGCATGTCTCTGCTGTATCTCTCTCTCTCTCTCTCTCTATATATATATATATATATATATATATACCTATATATATATATATCTGTATATATAGGTTTACTTCAAATAAATGAAAACCCACATTACCAAAAGCAACATTGCCAAAATGACATAACAAAAACCTGAATTTAATGAATGACACAATGCTGAAGGGTTTTTCAGGGTAAGTATCCAGGTGGCCAGCAAGGAGAAATTTGCCCTTTTCCCCACTGAAGTGTGATTCTCGAGTTGGTATATTTAGTTAGGGGGGAGGGAATGCTGTTGCCCACACTGGCGACTGTGGAGGACATAGCCCCCCCATCTGGGTGGGTTTGAGGTAGTGCAGTGCGCATCATTGTTAGATGGTGACTAACTGGATACTTATCCTGGGAAATATCTCAGCATTGTAATCGTTCATTAAATTCAGGTTTTGGTGATATCATCTTGGCAATGTCAGCTTTGGTAATGTGGGTTTTCATTCTTTTGAAGTAGACCCGTATATATAGATTTATATATACATACATATATAGTGTAGTGAATTGCAGTCTCAGAGTTGATATATTTAAGTAGCAGGGGGTGTGGGGTGCACAACCCCCCACATGGGGATGCAGTGGGGCTTGGCCCTCTGCTTATAGCTGAAGGGTAATATGTTTCTGTATGTATTTGTGCTAGAATATAGTAAGTGTTGGTATCCTGTGTGTATATGAGATTTAGTATTTTGAGTTTTCAGTATTTTGAACTTTCAGGATTTTGATCTCAGGATTTTGGGCTTTCAGGATTCTGTTGTGCTTATATATATATATATATATATATATATATATATATATATATATATATATATATATATATATATATATAAATATATACACATATGTACATGTTCAGCCTGGTAAACTTCTTCATGATAGTCACCAAACTATGAATGAGGTCAAAATGATGCACATTGTCTCTCTTGACATTGACACTTCCCACAAAACTAGGAATAAACAGATAGTTCCACCGTTGTTCAGAGGTAGGATGCAGGAAGTCAGGATATGGGATTCTACCTCAACAAAAAGGCTAGTCGCCAGCAGAATCCCCCATGGCTCAGTGCCTGGGGCCACTCCTTTTTGAAATGTAATGCTTTGGAAGCCAAAGTTCATGCTAAAGCCCTCTGGTGTACAAAGTTTGCAGATGACTGCAAGCTCAGAATGATTATAGAGCCCCACAATACAATAATAGCAAGCCTTGTTAGCACAGTAGGTAGCGCGTCAGTCTCATAATCTGAAGGTCGTGAGTTCAATCCTCACACAGGGCACTTCCAAATTGGGGTTGGGAGGGTGGCCTGATGGTTAAGGTGTTTGCCTTACAAACACAAGGTGCAGGGTTTGAGTCTCACAAGGGATAATTTTCTTGGCTTAAAATGGCTCGCAAGGGCAGTTAGCTTAGTACTAACCTATGAACAACACGACTCTAACTGGCTTCATTGAAATCCACATCATCAAACTGCAGTTCA